>NC_133325.1:49576036-49876036 GCF_042186555.1 Aquarana catesbeiana
TTTCACTGTATGTAGTGCTATTGGTACTGCCATTCAATAATTAATGACCATCAGCTAAATCATAGCCCACGCTGTGAATGTCTCAAGCATATTTACTCAGCAATAAAATTCTAGGAACATTAATCTCAAGTGTGGATCTTTTTTAAGGCTGTAATAAAGGAGATTAGTCAGTCACTTTGGTTGAGAATAAACGTAATCTATTGCATACTACAATATATGGGAATGAGGCCTCAAACACCAGACTATGCTCTTATCCTTTTCTATGGGCTTCTATTTAAAAAGTGTCCCTTCAACTGCACATACTATGCTAGACAGATGCTTGGGAGGGCTTTAGCTCTTAAAAGATTAAACCTGAACTCCAGGAAACCTAAAAATCTTGCTGTACAGTGGGTCTGCATCCACATTGCGAGGATTAACTGCTTGTCTAGGGGTCTTGGTAAAGCACTTTTACTTATCTGATCTTGTGGTCCTGCAGTCTCCTCTGCACTGCTAGACCGCTCCCTGAAGTCTCTTCTCAGCTATGCTCTGGCAGCCTAAGGTCCTCTGATGTCATCAACACTGATGCAGGGATCACAGCCCTGCTTTGGACCTGAGAACATTGAGGAACAACATGGGGGAGCAGAGGACCAGGTAGGTAAAACCGCTTTTCCATCACCTAGACATAAACATCCCACTGCAATGGAAGATTTTTTAGTTTCCTGGAGTTGGGATTTAAGGTTCCTAAAGGGTCTTAAAGACATATAATACGATAAACAATCATTACAAATTTCAGGAAAATGCTTTAAGCAATGACAAGCTGTTGTTACGATGGATCTGTCTCCTTCCAAGCTGTTGTTGAATTTGCCACGCAAGAAGGGGGGCAGGTTGAACTTCATAACTAGACTTAGGAAGCACCTAGCTACATGGGAAGGGGTTACATTTCAAAAAGCGGGAGGGCCTGAAAAACAATGTTTTTTTAAGCTCCCATTAAAGTCTATGAGGCCAAAAACGCACAATTCTGCCCCAAAGAGCTCCCCTACTTTCTTAAACTTCACACCAAAGCTGACAAATGACACCACGTTCAGATATGAAAGATCCCGTTGAGATTAATGGGATTCCTAATCTTAAACATTTTTGTGTTTCAGAAAAAACGCAACATAACCAGTGGCGGCCAGTTTATAAGAGGCCCAAAAAAAAAGTTTTGCCAAATAAGAAAGCTAAAAATAGAACTTTTTTTTTTTTTTTTAAAGTTCTATGTGTATGTACTGTGCGCCCGACCAATGGGTGTCTATTAGGTCCAGCAATTTTTGACAAGCATGTGATTAGAGCCTAAGCCTCTAATTGGCTTGTTTTAGGATGTCCTCGGGGGTGCAGAACCCAAACCCTCCCACTTTTTATTTTAGCGAATCAATATTCGCCATACCGTCACTTTTGGTTTCTGGCTCCTTGTTCCGGCCAATCAGGAGGCTGAAGATTTGAAATTGGAACCCAGAAAGAAGACCAGGTTAACACAAAAGCTGCTGGGTATCAGGGGAGCCGTGACCGTGGTGAGTCCAGACCTGGAGGAGTTTGTTTGCCCCCTCCCAAATAATTTTAGTACCAGCCACCACTGAACAAAAAGCTGTGTGAATGGGGTCTAGTATTACCTCAAAGGTTCTACACAGTAGGCAGGGCAACAGTTGTAGCCTATCACAGAGAGACGAGTGACAAGGAGTCCTGACAATCATTTGTTGTTCTCTCTGCATTGTGTCCATACAAGCTTGGCACTCAGCATATGCCTAATTTACATCAGTAAAATAAAATAAAATTACATTTTCTATGAAGGCTCCTGAGCCTGATATTATGTATGTAATAACTGAAACTCCCTTTCTTTTTCTAGGTATTGAACCATCGATTGTCATCCTGGTGTTTGGTCTGGTGTTTGCCTTGGCACTCTGTGGTGTTGGGGTCTCCTATCTTATCAGGTAACAATATAGAAGTCTACTTAGGTAGACACCAATACCTAGTACATGTCACCTTCTTCTTACCACCCATCTACTTAATTCTAGAAAACTATTTTAAATACTTTTTTGCAATACTATTGAGTTCCTTTAAAGTCCCACCCCAGGGGATTTCTAACTTTCAAGCTATTTAGGGATGTGGCACGTTAGGGAAAATACAATCACCAATATCCTTCCATCTACTTAATTCTATTCCTTTTTTTTTTATTCCTCATCTCTCCTCATCTATCATGCCTGTCTAAACCATAAAGGTCAAGAACCCAAGAACAGAAAATTTGTATAGAGCAGCTAGTTACCAGTTGCTGAATGCAATGGCTGCATTCCTTTTTTATTTCTTTTTTTTTTTTAGGCTAAAAAGTACAGTAAATCAGGACTGGTTGAGAGAGGTAAATGCGTCCCTGCCATATAAAAAAGTACTCTACATACACAGGGGTTGTCCTAAAAAGTACCATAAGATATGGAGCGCATGGCTAACCAACGATAATACCTGTACTACATGATCACTAATGTATAGCTGCAAGATTATGGAGGCTACGGTTTTCATTATTCTAGGAAGGTATTTTGGGGAAATGTCTAGTTTAATATGAACATTACAATGTAAATGGCTAACCTAGTTACAATGTCCAAGCTATGCACATAGTAGTACCTCCTTAGTCCGGTGTAAACAATGATGGAAAAGCAAGTTAGAATATATGTAATGCTCATAACCATTGATGCTGCTGACATGACACGTTTCTTTTATTTGTATGATGTGTTTTTTGACAACAATAAACATGTTTTTTTCAAAAATAAAAAAAAGTACAGTAAATACCCATTGATCTTGCTATAGATTCAGTGTTCTTTTAAATCCATGAGTTGAATTGGAAGCATAAAACAATTTTATCTTCTTCTTCTGTAAACTAATCTCCCTATCTCCCATATATACCTGAAAAAAAACAGATTTGTTTGAAGTCCAGCCTAGGGTGACATCCATGGCTTCCTCCATAGATACAGTGGGGGAGTGAACAAAGTCACCCAGGGACAGGAAGCTTGTTATTTGCTGCTCACCAGGTGACAATAAAGGGAAGAAAGCCTAAAAAAGGAAACTAATGCAAACACATCTAAAGATTTGTAAACTGCAATATAATACATTTTTGTTCTTGCGGTTAAGAGCCTTTAAGGACTTGTTCACACCAGCCACTCAGGTGCGGTACGACCCGACTGAGCTCAGCGAAGTGATGAAGCCCTAAGGCTCTGTGTATAGCACTGTTTGTTTTTTTCTTTAACAAACTTTATTGAGATGCCACACAGACATCTCATAAAGTTCAATTGCCGGCCGCCCGGTGCAAAGCAGTGGATTGCCTCGCACTGATCTACACTGAAAAAAGTATTCCGTGCAGTACTTTTTTTCAGCGCATCATGCCTTCACACCACCCCAACACAGTGGTGTGAACCAAGCATATAGGAGACAAGATATTTTGCTTTGCTTATGCAGTGGGACTGCGCTGGAGCAGCCGCCCAACGTAGTCCCACCGCATCTGGTGTGAACCAGCCCATAGAGCCCAGTCAGAATGTGTTGCTTTACACACACAAATTAACTGCTTTTCATCTTTTCATCCATAGGGTGTATATATATATATATATATATATATATATATATATATATATATATATATATGGCCTTAGATGGAAGTGGTTATATCAGGATCATGGCTGCAGCTGCATATACACTATATATATATATATATATATATATATATATATATTACAAAAGTATTGGGACGCCTGCCTTTACACTCCTCTGGGAAGGTTGTCTACAAGGTTTACAAGTGTGTCTATACGTATGTTTGACCATTCTTCCAGAAGTTCAGTTGGGACGAGAAGGCCTGGCTCGCAGTCTCCACTCTAATTCATCCCAAAGGTGTTCTATCGGGTTGAAGTCAGAACTCTGTGCAGGTTAGTCAAGTTCCTCCACCCCAAAATCGCTCATACATGTCTTTATGGACCTTGCTTTGTGCACTGGTGTGCAGTCATGTTGGAAAATGAAGGGGCCATCCCCAAACTGTTCCCACAAAGTTGGGAGCATGGAATTGTCCAAAATGTCTTGGTATGCTGACGCCTTAAGAGTTCCTTTTACTGGAACTGAGGGGCCAAGCCCAACCCCCGAAAAACAACAGCACACCATAACCCCCCCCTCTACCAAATGATTTGGACCAGTGCACAAAGCAAGGTCCATAAAGACATGGATGAGAGAGTTTGGGGTGGAGGAACTTGACTGGCCCATGGACACACTCCTAAACCTTGTGGACAGCCTTCCCAGAAGAGTTGAAGCTGTTATAGCTGCAAAGGGTGGGCCAACTCAATATTGAACCCTACGGACTAAGACTGGGATACAATTAAATGTGCGTGTAAAGGCAGGCATCCCAATACTTTTGAAAATATAGTGTATATATGTATATATATATATATATATATATATATATATATATATGGCCTCAGATTGAAGTGGTTATATCAGGATTATGGCTGCAGCTGCATATATTTTATTTTGTTATTGTGCCCAAACATACACTTTAACCCTTTTCAAATCCAAACTAAAAAAAATATTTTGTCTTTCAACATACTTTAGTGCAGTGGTCTCCAAACTGTGGCCCTTTGCTTGCCTCTATCCGGCCCTTGGAACACCATTCCTCCCACTGACACCATAGATGGGGCATTCTTCCACCCACTGACACTGTCAATGGGGCACTATTCCTCCCAATGATACCAACAATGGGGCACTTTTCCTCCTGTTAAAACCAGTGATGGGGCAGTGTGTACTCCAGTGATGCCGGGACATTTTCTACTCACACTGACCGCAGTCCGGCCCCCCTGAAGCCTAAAGGACAGTAAACTGGCCCTTTGTTTAAAGGGCCAGTTTACTGTCTTCAGTGTAACACACAGTGGCGGCCCCTCCATACCCCCTCGCAGGTCGGTCGGTCGGGTCTGGTGCACTTACCCCATCTATGGTGGGCAGCGCCTCTCCCGGGCTTCCTTGCTCGGCGGCGGCGGCAACAGCTTTCCCTTCCCCTGTCCTCCATGGGCATCACGGCGGCTTCCGTTTCCTCCCTCCTACTCGGCGGTCAATTGTGACTCTTCTCTTTTCGGACAATCGGAAAACGGGTCTCAGACTGCTTTTGATTGGCCGGATTGAGGATTAGTGTTTCAATAGCGAATATTCATTCGCTATTGTAACACCTGGGTAGGTTCATGGCGAAATGCTCTGCGCCACGAGCCCACCCTATTTTGAAGCCTATTAGAGCCTCTGGCTCTAATCAGGTGCTTTAAAAAAAACACCCCCACTGCTGTAATTCACGCGCCCGGCGTCCTGAAAGGGGCCAGACGCATGAATAGGGGGTGGCGGTGTCCTGTTAAAATATGCCGTGGATAGAGCATGGGGGTAGCGGCTGTAGATAGAGGGGGCGGCGCTCCTAATGGATGGGCCGCCACTGGTAATAACACATGTTCACCATAACATCCCAGCTATCTAAATGTTTATCTGTTAGCACTTAGCAAATATAATCGCTTACATTGGTTTCAGTTCAGTATTCGGCATGTGCTATATAACTAAATGTACATATGAAACAAATGTAATATCGACATGGGAATGTGTTTGGGAGGAGCGCTCCAGTTTTTTAGCCCAGATCTCTGGTATTCGGGTCTGGTGTGAAGTATACGTCCCATGGGGCAGATGACATCACTGACAGCTGGGATCTTGGCTCATCCCGGCCGGGAGATATTTTCCTGCGGCTCTCAGGCTGCATCTTGAAGTAATCTCCAGAATTTAATTTGTGCTCTTTGTTTAATGTGTTCAAAATCCTTTTGACATGGTGATATAATTGAGGTTCGTGCAAAGGTTAGGCAGTTGTTGCTCGTAAGGTGTTGCGTCAGCAGAAAGGATTATACATTATATTATGTATATTATTTTATATTTTATCCAAGCATTGAAGCATGGGACATTGGTTCCTGTTGCCATGACTGACACAGAAAACAAATTCAAACATTTCCTATCTCATATTAAATAAAAATGCTGCCACCCCCTTCATGACCAGGCTATTTTTTTGCGATACGGCACTGCGTTGCTTTAACTGACAATTGCGCGGTCGTGCGAAGTTGTACCCAAATAAAATTGATGTCCTTTTTTCCCCCCCCCACAAATAGAGATTTTTTTTGAGGGTATTTGATCACCTATTCTAATAGCTTTACAAAACGCAGCAACATCCAACGTTAGAGACAATTTATTCTTCCAAAGCAAATACGCGTTTTGCACACTGGTACTGACTAGCATTCCAATGTTTCTCTTCTCCCTCAATTTCTCTCCATCAGTCAGCTAATGTGACCCCCAGTACTGAGGGAGAGAGGTACAGGAGGGTCAAACAAGGATGCTGTGGAGGCGACAGACATCCTCCTTTTTAATCACTTAGCACCGGCGGCTCCCGGTCCTTTAAGAGGTTTATGACACCAGGAGGCGGGGCACGGCTTAATATCACGTGACTGCTGTGATTGGCTGTCACGGCGGTCATGTGGTCCGAAAACTCCCAGTCACAAGGAGCGATCAGAAGCTTTCGTTTAGGCGATGGTAACTGTGCCAGGAGTGGCAGCAGTGGGGGAAAAAAAAGAGGTCCATTACATTTTATTGTTTGCACTATAAACAAAAAAGACCAACAGTTAAAAAAAAAAAAAAAAAATTTTTTACTTTCTGCTATAATAAATATCCAATAAAAAAAATGTAAAAAATCGAATTTTTTCATCAGTTTAGGCCAATATGTATTCTGCTACATATTTTTGGATAAAAAAAATCCCAATACGAGAATATATTGATTGGTTTGCGCAAAAGTTATAGCGTCTACAAACTATGGGATATTTTTATGATTGATTTTTCTAGTAATGGCGGCGATCAGTGATTTTTAGCAAGGCTGCGACATTTCTCGCGGACAAAACTGACACCAAGTGATGCTTTTTGAGGACCAGTGACACCAATACAGTGATCAGTGCTAAAAAAAAAAAGCACTGTCACTGTATAAATGACACTGGCGGGAAGGGGTTAACACCAGGGGTGCTCAAAGGGTTAAATGTGCTCCTAGGGAGTGCTTTCTAACTGTGGCGTGAATGCTGTGGCTGAAGGAAAATGGAGATCCATGTTTCTGCTTAGCAGAAACACAAGATCTCCATTTTCTTCCCTCACAGAATGGCATTCTGCCTTGTTTACATAGGCAGACCGCCATTCTGCCTCTCCTGCGGATGAAGCCGGCCTTTAAGTTACACAAAGCCACGGGATTTCATTCTGCACCATTACGCCTTTCTAGATACTGGCATCCTAAAGACCACTGACTTTGTCAGTTAACCCCTTGGTGCCCGCCGTACGCAAATATACTGCCTCTTACATATTTGTGTGAATTGTTGCCACTACACCTGTGCCGAGAGCACTCTCGTTGTGCGCTCCCGGCACAGTTACCGTCGCCTAAACGAAAGCTCCTGATCGCTCCTTGTGATCGGGAGTTTTCGGACCACATGACTGCCGTGACAGCCAATCAAGGCAGTCACGTGATATTAAGCCACGCCCCGCCTCCTGGCCTCATAAACCTTTTTAAAGGGCCTGGAGGTGCCGGCGCTAAATGGTTAATAAGGAGGTCGTCTTTCGCCTCCACAATATCCTTGTTTGACCCTCCTGTACCCCTCTCCCTCAGCACTGGGGGTCACATTAGCTGACTGATGGAGAGAAATTGAGGGAGAAGAGAAACATTGGAATACTAGTCAGTACCAGTGTGCAAAACGTGTATTTGCTTTGGAAGAATAAATTGCCTCTAACGTTGGATGTCCTATGTGTGGGTGTTGCTGCATTTTGTAAAGCTATTAGAATAGTTTTTTACATTTTAGTATGAGGTGCCTCAAGATTGTCCATAATTTTAAAGGGTGTCCTCTCTGAAAAAAGGCCAGAGAAACACTGATTTAGAGGTTGTTGGAGTTTTTATGGGAGTGTATTTAGGGTAGTTTTATGTATTTCATGTAAGTGTTTTTTGTGTTTTTTTTTGGCATATTTGATCCTTATTTGTTTACCTTAACTTTATTTTTATAGGCATTTCCTTTGATAGGCTGACAGTGCCATTCCTTCTGCAGTGAAATCACAGCAGCATTGTCACCTTTGCTGTTGCTGTAGCTCCTTGGATGCTGGCACTTTTGGCAGCCCTATCAGGAATTCCCATGCATAGCTCTGCCCATAGTACTTTAGATAGACAGCACATTACTCTGTCTTCAGGAGCTTAATAAAATGATATAAAAGCCCTGCATAGTCCTTCCTACTCTATCCAGTGCTATCCAGAAGGGTGCAGGAGAAACCCAACTTCCCATCTTTATTTACCATTAAAAAAAGAGGTCCATTACATTTCTATTAAGACATTCCTTTTTATCACTCTTAAAACTAGAGGCTTTACATTGACTAATGAGGCTACTGAAGGACCTTTTTTGGCACAAGAGAGATTTGTTGGCCCTAGAGGTGCCTAAAGACTGGATTATCCCCTTTCAGTTTTCTAAATTACTGCCATGTTTGCTGGGCATTGAGCACAAACTGCCAATGACCACTGTTCATTTAAAGTAGACCTTAAAGAGGAACTGCAGTCTGCTCACATAATTTGTAATTAAAAACATCTTTGCCATTCTGAAGCTTCCCTCCAACCACTTTGCATATTATTTTATATATACTGTGATTTCTGTACTTGCCAAATATGCTGCAGAAATCTTCCTCCGCTGAGTCTGGCTGCATCCATTTTAACTGTGGGCAGGTGAAGCTGCCGCCTGTTCACTTTCTGGATTTACACAGAGGCACGCCTCCAGCTCTGCAATTTTCATTGGCCCTCTTATGACTCATCCCCCCTCCCATCCTGGCAAACTCTCACGAGAGTGAGAGAGCTGTGCATGATGTCATAATCCTAGGCTAATGACCAGACAAGAAACAGGAAGTGGGCTGTATAAGGTATTTACTGGCAGAAAAAAAAATGTTTTACTATCCAAAGTTAAAACAACAAGGGCAGAAGATTTAATCGATGGAAAGTTGAAAAAATGACTGAAGGTCGGTTTTAAGGCAAAACTTCTTTTTTTTTTCTTTTTCATTTTGGATGGAGTAAGGGAGGGTTATAGCCCCTGTCCCTTTGTTTGCCATCTGTATCCCATTAGGGAGATTCCTCTTCACTTCCAGGAAGTGAGAGGAAATTTCTCCAAAGTAATGAAATCTCTGCAAGGTCACGAGAATTTGTGTCCCCACTGGAAGATTTCCCCTCTATCATACCGCCCAACTTTTTGAGATGGGAATGAGGGACACCTATCAGCAAAAGTATGCAGACATAGGACACACCCCTTGCCACGCCCCCTTAAAGGAGAATTGTACAAAAAAACAAGATTGGTTAAACCCACAAGTGCTCTTTTTTACCATTATTACCTTTATATTGGCTTTTGGAATTTATAAATGCAGCAATTTAGAAATCAGATGAAAGGTTTAGCGCTGAAAAACACTTTTTGATAGATAAAAAGTGCATTTTATATACAACTATATAGATAAGACCAAAATGAGAAACAAATGAGGAGGAATAAGGGACAGAGGGACAATGCTCCAAATCAGGGAAAGCCCTTCGAAACCAGGGGCAGTTGGGAGCTATGCTCTATTAATGTTCTTGTGAGAACCCAAAATTTGTGATTTCACTTTTTGTAATGGTGCCTCATGCACACTGGGTGTCAAAAATGCTGGGTGATTGATGTTTTTTTCTGCATCTAAATGCCCCTCCGTGTTAGTTTATGTGCCCATGCACACATAGGCATTTACAGGCCTTTATAGACCGAAAACTGTGCGTTCAAGAGAGGAGCATTTAAGAAGAAAAAAACGCCAGGTGTGTTAAGTTCTTGAGTGTTCACTCATTTCAGTGGCCAGAATAAAATCATTTTACAATCAATAAAATGAATGAACACCAGTACATTTGACATGCCTGAAAAATGCAACTTTAAGCGCATTTTTAAGCTGCTTTTCTCCTGCAACGAGAAAGACATTTAGAAAAGCTGAGCAAGTGGCCCAGTGTGGATGAGACCTAAAAAGGGCAAATAAAGAGGGTAGATCTCCATAAGGACCCTTTCAGATGGAGCAGAATCCATCAAGCGGATCCGCCTGCTCAGACGTTGATCTCTCCGCTGATCCCCACTGGGCAGGCGGATGACAGGTCCGTGTTCGCTCCGCATACACAGTCTGCTGTTCTCTATGGGGCTGTCGGATGAAAACGGATTATTTGTCCATTTCCATTCGACTGTCATCCAAACCGATCTGCCTGACAGATGGGATCGGATGACGCTGGGGGTAAGTGGACACATGTCTGCTGACATCTGCTGCTCCATAGAGAGCAATGGGTGGTTCAATTGGGTCCACCTGAAAAAACGGATAGGTTGACCTGATTGGTCCGCTGGTGTAAAGGGGCATAATGGGGGCATAGACAGCAACATAAACCTGAGAGGTGTTCTAATTTCTCTCCATGTTACCCAAAACTAAAAAAAAAAAAAAGTTTAAAGGGAGACCACAAGAAGCATAACTATTCATGAGTTGCTTAGGCCAACCACACTAAAATAAGATCTAAATCTCAATTATACTGTGACGATTAGAAGATGTGATACTCATTGAAAATTAAGTCACAGTACCATCCAGAATTGCAAATACTGCATGGTGATAGTTTTAGGAAAGGTCTGCATTCTTTTCCTAAATACACGTAATATACAGTAACTGGATACAAATATTCATAGGTAAAGTTGATCCTGGGAATATCCGATTGCCTCTTGGGGAATCAGGAAGAAATGTTTTTCCCACGCTGGAGCAAATTGGATCATGCTTTATTGTTTTGTTTTTTTTCTTTTGCCTTCCTCTGGCTCAACTGTGGGTATAGGGTAGTGTATTTGAAGGTTTTCTATTTGTGTGTAGTTTTTATTTCTCTGTTGGTTGAACTAGATGGACTTGTGTCTTTTTTTCCACCATCTTAACTATGTAATTATGATTGCATTAAGACCATGGAAAGACTATCTCTGGTACCCAATGTGGGAGTCGTATGTGCAATAATATGCCCAAACCATTGTGACCCCATTTTGGATTTTAGCACAAGAAAACTGCTTGTACAGCACTATACTATATATATATATATATATATATATATATATATATATATATATATATATATATATATATATATATATATATATATATATATATATATATCATTGTGGTTTGGTTTGTCTTTTCCTGTTCCCTGTTCTGTAGGCCATGGGACAGGATGCATGACTTATGACTCATAACCAGATGGTCCGTAGACCCTTGTTAACTCATGATAATGTATCTTAAAAGGTCACTGACTTGTATAACCATATATCTATATATTTCTATACAAATACATAATTTACTAACCACTCCCCCCTCCCCTCTTTTGATTGGTAAGCTGAACCATATATAAGCTGTATACGCACCTAATAAAAGTGGAAATTTTACGAATGTACAACCTGCCTTTCATTTCATTCGGTGTCTCCAGATATCTGAGGGCCCTGTTGGTGTACCTATAGATGGGTGGTCGTCCAGAATACCTACTATTTCCTTTCAAATGGGGGCTCGTCTCGGGGTAAGACAATCATCCGCGATGGGTAGACCTTTGTCTATTTTGACTAATTCTTTCTTACCCTGGCTCTGATAAAGCCTTAGCCTTTTAAATTTAAAGAGAAAGGAAGAACGGACCACGCCTTAATAGACACACTCACAGGAGTGTAACATTATAGGGTCTTTGGGAGACCTGAGTCTATATTTAAAGTATCCTTTTGGGAAGGGTATTTAGGTAACCAACAGCGCCCGCTAAATCTTTGCTTCTCTTTCTGTTGCATAGAAGTAATAAGATAACTTGTGATTGCTGATTGGTATTGGTAGATTACCATCTCCCAGCATGACATTACAAAAGGCAGCACTGAGGATTATCTACTTATGTATTACACAAATAATGTTTTATGTTTTATTATTCCAGGCACAGTCTTCTTCAGATACAACTGGTAAAAGGACCAAACAAAATATTACTATCCCTGGATGACCTGACATTCATCAACCCCAAACTGAGTATGAAGGTGAGATGTCAAAAGATTAGTAAGCAGTACATGTTGGATGGATTAAACATGAATTGTCAATATGTCAATAAAAGTCCATATTATAGAGCCGACATAGACATTCTAGGCTCTAAGGGGCTCTTACAAATATATACAGGATCCTCTGTTAATTGCTGAATGGTTCCTGTGTGGGAGATTAATATAAAAAATAATTCACAAAAAAAGATGAATACAGCACAATACCCACTAAATGCCATAATATAACCTTTATTATATATGATAATACTCAAAGGTGTAAGATAAATGGATTCTGTTTTGAGTCTGCCAGGTATTTGTCCATATTATTTTCTTTTGTATTAACACAAAAAATGAGAATAAAAAGATCAGCTTTTGTTGGAGCAACAGATCAGATTTATTTTATTTTCACCCCTAAAATAAATCACTGGGGAGGATAAAGAAAACATCTGTTGGGATATTGGTAGAGACCAGCACAATTTGTGTTTTAAAGTGTTGGATACCTATGAACTTGGTCCAGTTTACATAAATACACCAATCTTTGCCTGGCTCCATTCAGGGCTTGGTAAAACACATTATATGGTCTTAAGTATGTGGACACCCCTCTAAAATATCACACATAGGGCATTTTCAGTGAAGTGCATGGCTAATGCTACAGCATACAAAGACCTTTTAGACAATTGTACGCTTCCAATTTTGTGGTAACAGTTTGGGGAAGATCTTTTCTTACAGCATGACTGTGACCCTGTACACAAAGCCATCTCCATAAAGACAAGTTTTGATGAGTTTGGCAAGAAGGAACTCGAGTGCCCTACGCAGAGCCTTGACCTCAACACTCCTGAACACCTTTGACCTCTTCTTGTACAACATCAGTACCTGACCCAACAAATGTTCTTTTGGCTGAATGGAACTCTTAAAAATCATCCCAGAAGAGTGGAGGTTACAAGGGAGGCCAACTCTATATTAATAAAAGTAAATATAAACAGTGCTTGCAGAGATGAAATACACATGCTCATATAATGTGCCTAAGTGCTCAAAAAGTGTGTATATATATATATATATATATATATATATATATATATAGTGCTGAAGTGCTTCAAGTATAACACACTCAATGTATAATAAAATAACAAATAATAAGAAGACAATCTCTAATTTTGTGTTAAGTGCTCCAAACAGATAAAGTACTATAGTACTATAGTACTATAGTAGTGCTGTGTGCCACGCTCCCCTCTTGTGACCCCACTCACCAAAGATAATTGACCTCCAGCTTTGCAGTCTGTGGGTCATACACACAGTGATCTATTGATCTGGTAGGATGGGAAGAACTCCTCAGAAACTCTCCATACAAAACAAGGGGGTCTTGGGGAATGCCAGAGAGACACAGATCTACCAGGCTTCAAAAGCAGAAAGAGCAGCTAATAGTGAAGCACTGCAGGGTAAGGCAAAAAGCGCAAGCTACAGTAGACGCCACTTACTAGACAATGGAAGAAAACAGGCATCAGTGTAGAGAAACAATTCTTCTGGGTTCGTTGCTGCTCAGCATGCGTTCCACAGAGGGCAGAAGTAACATCAATAGTTTGAATAGCCAGAAATACGTCAAATACATCAACGTATTTGCGGCTATTCCAATCATTGATGTCACTTCTGCCCTCCGTGGAACGCACGCCGAGCAGCGACAAACCCAGAAGAATTGTTTCTCTATACTGATGCCTGTTTTCTTCCATTGTCTAGTAAGTGGTGCCTAACTTGCGCTTATTGCCTTAGCCTGCAGTGCTTCACTATTAGCTTCTCTTTCTGTTTTTGGAGCCTGATAGATGTGTGTTTCTCTGGCCATCCCCAAGACCCCCTTGTTTTGAATGGAGAGTTTCCGAGGAGTTCTTCCCATCTTACCAGATCAATAGATCACAATGTGTACGACCCAAAGACTGCAAAGCTGTGGGTCCATTATCTTTGGTGAGTGGGGTCACAAGAGGGGAACGTGGCACACAGCACCTGGAATAATCATTGGAGCACTATAGTACTTTATTTGTTTGGAGCACTTAACACAATATTAGATGTTTTCTTATTATTCATTATTTTATTATACATTGAGTGTGTTATACTTGAAGCACTTCAGCACTTTATATATATATATATATATATATATATATATATATATATATACACTTTTTGAGCACTTAGGCACATTATATAAGCATATGTATTTTATCTCTGCAAGCGCTGTTTACATGTACTTTTATATTCCGGGGTTGTAGCACTCTGTGGACAGCTGCTGCAGGTTTATTTATTATTTTCTGTTACTTAGTGCAAGTATTTATGTTTTAACTGTTCAACCCTATATGAATGCCCATGGTTTTGGAATGTGATGTCTGGTTATGTCTTTTAGGTGCCCACAAACTTTCGTCATATCTTGTATGAGCCTCCAGCCTTTCAGGGACTATAGGTTTTGGCACACCCTTCTGGCCTCCGACTCGGATGTATATAGCAGGCTGCATAAGCTTATCCTCCTAGACTCTTCCCATTCGCTGGTTTTGTGCTTTTACTCATAATAAATAGATTGAACTAGGATTACAAATTTGTCATATGTCACTTGCATTACAGGGATATTAAGTCCACATTTTCTCCCAGTGTTTTGTAAGCTGACTGTGAAATGGGGTTAAATCCTAAGGGATACTAATGAGAGCGCTACATGATATTAATCCAGCTTCACAGCAAAATTAGTATTAGTATTTTCTGCCATTTCAACAAAGACTATACAAATTATATTATTGTCATTATTAATAATATAAATAATAATAGTGATATTTTGTTATCTAATAGTATCCGAAAGGGTATCTAAAACCACAAACTATTTGTTTTTAGTATGTTTGGTATCGTGCTTTAAAGCGGAAGTAAACTCTACGATTTAACAGGAATATAACTGTCACATTGGTTGTGTTCTTAACCAAACTGTCAAACCATCCAATGGTTGATGTCATAACTGATCACACCACCATGGCAGTTGAAGTTTAAACAGAGGCCAAGATGGCAGCTTCCTTGGCTGAAAATGATAGGAGGGTTTACTTTCACTTTGAGCAAAATGGCTTGCTTTATGCTTTATGAATCTGTTACAAAGTTCCTTTAACATAACATATTTTCTTTCACAGAAAATTAATATCGATAATATTAGTGACACCAAAAGCATCTCAGACTGCAGGAGTTTGAAATCCATAGCTCGTTCCCTGTCTACAAAAAGTGCAGTCAACCATGAGAATTCCAACGTGGCTGTTTACGAGGTAACCAGAATCTTATATTGGGTTGTCAGTACACCTTTTAGGCCATGTGATACTTTTTTGGCAGCGAAGGGTGTGCTGTTTTGTGTTCTATAGGAGTGCACACATTTAGTTCCTAATAAAACCTTTTGAATGGTGTGTGACACAGAACAAAGAGGACCACAGAAACGTACTGGGCATTTCTTTGATGCTCACTGTTTTCGCTCTTATTTCCTTATTGTCTGCTATAAGGCTGAAACCATCAACCAGAAAGCATCTAAGATGTTTCTGAATACTTGGTTACAATTTCATCATTGTTCTCTGTCACATTTTGACATCTATTATCCAAGGGCATTGCTAGGATTGTAACTGACCTATGGTAAAGAAGGACACCTGACAATACATTATATGGCAAAAAATCGGTGAACACATGACCATCACACCTAATATATGACCAAAAGTATGTGTACACTCCTCTAAATTATTGAGTTAAAGACATAGTATGATGCATTTGGTGTGGAGAAACTTGAGTGGCCTGTACAGAGCCCTGACCTCAACTCTACTAAACACCTTTGGCCTCTTCTAATCCAACATCGGTAAATCTGGGTGGGACGGGTGGAGTTTAAAGTTTTAGGGCGAACCCATTACTTTGCCCTGCACAAGTCTATTCTGAATCTATAACACCAGTGTTGATGTATAATGAATGTTTCCACACTTCCTCCTAGTGGCAACCAAAACAAATTGTATACAGCTTTGGACCACAATAGTTATTTTGTAGCTTCCCATTTTAAGCAGCATATTATCAGATTGAACCCCCTTGAAGTGAAACTGTACTCCATTTTATGCTTTTAAAACTCAAAGTCTCTCCCGGCTCGAAGTTTAGTTGATTCAACATAATGTTGCTGAAAATCGAGCCATGTATGGCAGCCTTAAAGTCATTGTAAAGTCTCATTTTTTTTCCTATAAAAATAACAAACATGTTATACTTACCTGCCCTGTTGCATTGGATTTGCACAGAGCAGCCCTGATCCTCCTCTTCTCGGGTTCCTCTTCTGTGCTCCTGGCCCCTCCCTCCTTTTCAGTACCCCCACAGCAAGCAGCTTGCTGGGGGGCACCCGAGCTGCATCACAGCTCCCTGTGGCCATTCAGACATGGAGCCCCGACCCGGCCCTGCCCCCTCTCTCCGCTGATTGTCTAGATGACTTTGACTGACACCAGGGCCAGTCAATGGCGCTGTTGCTGTGTCTCAGCCAATCAGGAGGGAGAATTGCGTGAGAGAGAGACCTCAGGTAAGTGTTAGGGGGGCTGAGAGGGGCTCCTACACAAAGAAGGCTTTTTATCTTACTGCATAGAATGCAGTAAGATAAAAAACCTCCTGACTTTACAACCACTTTAAGGCACTGTAATTGAACAATGCTACAGTATGGCAATTAGCAGAAGTCAGGCCAAGTCAGCCCCCAGTAACCCCATAAAACAAAACCAGAGAGAGGCACAAAATAGGCTTTCTGGGTTATTAAAGTTTATAGCAGGCACCCTGTGATGTCCACTTTTGGCAGCACTTTTTTACAAATGTCAATAATACAAAAAGAGTGGTCATATGCAGTGTCTTCCTCCAGATATTATGCTTAAGAAGCTCAATGTTTTTTTCAATGTTGGACTTTAAATATGAGTACATTTTAACATTAAAATTATTGCCTATAGAATGTTGAAAAATATGACTATATATATATATAAAAGTTTGCCGGTTATTTGAACAGATTCAGAAGGTGTGCATGTGGGGGAAGAAGAATGGAGGTCAGTTGCGGTGGTGAGAGTGGGAGGGGTTTGACTTTTAAGGTGCATTTCTTAGGGGGTTTTAGGCATGGTGGTGAGAAGAGGGGGTGCAGGTACAGTGCTGATGGAAAGGTGTGCTTGACAGTGGTGGTGGTGGTGTGTTGTAGTCATGTTGGTGGATTTTTACCTCCATGGAAGCCACAGAAGACGCAAGGTAGGGAGTTGGAGTGAACTGATTGGGCCATAAATTAGAAAGATACTTCCCATTGTAACACAAACTCACCTGCAACAAGGATTACTTTGAATATGCTTCTGCTGGGTATGGCCATTATGGATGGCGCTGCTCTACTTGTAAAATGTCAGTGCTACCGTGCATGTGTTGCATTTTTGGCTTAAGCAAAAAATACCTAGTGCATGTGTGCTAGCGGCACAATGGTAAAAACACTACACTATCCCCATCCTGCCAAATATCAGCTGAGAAAGAGGGTGGCAATGTTGCTAAGTTGCTCTGGATATTGGGTTTAGTCAAAGCTTACTCCCAGTATACACTGCACAAATATGCTGCAATCCTTGTTCCCACAAAATACATATTTGGTCATGATGATCGTCTGCTGTATGATGCTGGCTTGTCAAGTCAAGGTACATCTTATGTACTTTCTGCTACTCTTTTTTCAGTAACGAGGTGGAATACAGGAGATGTCCATCATATTTTACTGATTAATCAGCTTTAAGCCTTAACTTTTCTGATTTTGCCTTTTGGAAAAGTCCTAATTACTTGTTTTATATGCCGAGATGTAGCATTTTTCTAAATTCCCTTTTTTTATTTTCTGACCTGTTATTTTTAGCCAGCTTAGCTATGTGCTGGCTAGTGTCCTCTAAGCACAGTGTATTATCTCAGTCACATGCTGTGTTAAACTTGCTTCAGAAGGGTGTGCTTAAAAAAACATTCTGTGTTAAAGTGATATGAAAGCTTTAATTATTTTAGCAAAATCTACTTCTGGGATATCCTGTTTTTTTTTTATGAATAAAACTTGTCCTTTCAACCTTCATGCACCCTTCCCCCCTCCCCTGATTTCTGTTTCAGGGTTTACTTACCCTACAGGGTCCTACAGAGCCATCCTTGCATGTGTGCTTCGGTCCAGGACTAGAGCTGACTCTATAACTAGAGCCAATGCTGTGTCAACTCACACACATAGCCCTAAAACCTTCAAACAGCAAGCCATTCCCCTGCTCCCCCCACCAGTGCTAGGATAAGATCATCCAGCGCTCCAGGGCAAAGATGCCAAACTGCCCCCCCCTTCCCATCCCATAGGGTTAAAAGTGATATGAATGTCACTGTTGCTACTCCTGTCAGCCTTGTAACAGAAGCAACTGGCACCTGCAATGAACCATTGTGCCCAGGGCAGCCGCCTCTCCTGCCCATCCCTCATCCCTGCCCTGCCCACCTTCCCCCTCCAAGCTGCTGGCACCTTCATTGTTAATCATGATCTGCTACAGAATGCGTGCTCTCCCCGACAGAAATTTCGGGGGGAGCTGCACTGAGGGACTTGGAGCTGGCAGTGAAGATTTAAAAAGTAGGTGCATGGGCACATTTAATAACTAAATAATGTACTGAGGAGTGTTTGACTAATAGATTAGAATATATTTGTTTAAAAAAAAAAACATTTAATACTATTTTAAGAATGTTTAATATCTGGCCAATCAGCAGGCTTTGGGGGGCCTGCTGATGCAAGCTGGGAAAGCTATTAAATATTTGAGTCACTTCCTAGCACAAGGTCTACCTCCAGGGTTTTACTCTGATGGGGATTGTCCAAGTGCCTAAGAACCAGGGATCTCCCCTCCTGGAGGAAACCTTGAAGATATTGGTCCCTATAGAGTGCTATTGTTGGGCCTTGAGGAAGCAGACTTCAGTTGTCCCCCAGATGAAGGTGCTTAGTGTCTAAGTGAGCTGTAAATCAATACAGTAACCTTTCCACATTCCTGCCTTGAATTCTATGGCTGAGGTACCACAAGAACCTACGTTTTATAGCTGTCTTAAACTTTAAGTGTCAACAAGTATAGCCCTGTGAGAGCCTGAGTCAGAAGGTTTAAAAGACTTTCAGAATGTCAAGGACTGTGTTTTAAGCAGAACCTACATGTGTCCAGTGCAACCCTCACCACTCCTATTTCTCCATACACGATAAATCTTTTAAAATCTAAAGCAAAGTGACTAGTGCCCATCATTCTAAACATCTAGAACAGCCATTCTCAACCAGGATTCAATGGTCAACAACATAGGAGGAATTTTTCCCACTGACACTGATTAATTAGTTTAGGCAGGGTTTCCTCAAGACCTGAAAATTATTTCAAGGGTTCCTCTGGGGTAGAGGTTGAGAAAAGCTGATCTAAAGACGAGAACTTTACCCTGATGCTGCGAACACACGGACGGACATTCCGACGGGAAATGTTTGATGTGAGCTTGTTGTCGGAAAGTCCGACTGTGTGTATGCTCCATCGAACATTTGCTGTCAGAATTTCCACCCACAAATGTTTGAGAGCAGGTTCTCAAATTTTCTGCCAACTTCACTTTGTTGTCGGAAAGTCCGATTGTGTGTACACAAGTCCGTCGCACAAAAGTTCACGCATGCTCGGAATCAAGCAGAAGGAGCCGCACTGGCTATTGAACTTCCTTTTTTCTCGGCTCATCGTACGTCTTGTACGTCACCGCGTTCTCACGTTCAGAATTTTGGGCCAACATTTGTGTGACCGTGTGTATGCAAGACAAATTTGAGCCAATATCCTTCGGAAAAAAATCCACGGTTTTGTTGGCGGAAAGTCAGATCGTGTGTACGGGGCATGAGAGGAATGTGCCTGGGACTTTTCTTGCCAAGTAAGCGAGTCTGGTCAAATTCCTTTACTACTGTGTCTGCTTGGCTACCAATAGCGCTACAGATACAAAGTTGACTATTTCACCTAAATGTCACATTTACGAGTAAGTTCAAGATGGTGGAGCAAGGTAGCCTTCAAGGTACAACATTGCACATTCTCTGGCTGCAAATGTTAGATATGTGACAGCAATGTATTAATATTGTGAAATTATTTTACAGGGAGACTGGGTGTGGCTGAAGAAATTTGAGCCAGGGCCCTACCACGAGTTGCGTCAGAGCACGACCAGCACACTGCGGAAAGTAAGGACTACACTATTCTGTCATTTTATATAATAGGATAATAATGTGTGCTTCCTACATAAAGTAGAGCTACAGCCAACCCAACTGCAAGTGTTAAAGCTAAATTCCGAGAGGAGCAAATATTGTGTAAATACAAGAATCATGTGTAGTCTTCCTTCAATCTTGGTGTGTGAAGAGAAATGCCACTCCCAGGACTGCCACACCTGGATAATGCTCCCGCCCTACTCAACCTCCAGGTGCTGGCTCTGCACTAGAACGTGAAAAAGTAAAAAGATCCTGGACAGCGGCACTCAATGAAAAAAAGGCATCCTTATTAGGCAAAAAAAAAATAAAATCCAAGATACAGTCACATCAGAGGCAAATGACAGAGGAAAAATAGCTAACGCGTTTCACATCAACTGATGCTTACTCATAGCTATGAGTAAGCCTAAAAGTTTTGCCTAATAAAGATGCCTTTTTTCATTCCGTGTGGCTGTCTTCAATCCTGGTGTGATTTGTGTTTTTCTCCCAAATCTGTGCAGTAATCCAGTGTGAGACTTTCCCTCTGTGCAGGAGCTTCCTGTAATACAGACCGCTCACTGCTGCTTTCTCTCCTTGTGCAGCATGACTGGTCTTGTCCCCGCCCCTTCCTGTTTTTTCCTGTCTAGGACTCCTATGCAGTTCTCTCCGCAGCCGTCCCGGAGCTGTGTGAACCGGCTCCATAGAGAGCCGGTCACAGTCTCCCAACATGCAACTGGACTAGAAGGGAAAGTCTCCAATGGAACACCTGTTTCAGTGATAGCCATCTAAAAAGGCATTAGAGAGATATCCTTTCACTTCCTCTTGTGTGTTTAGGGTAGGAAATCAAGGGAGCTCAACTCAATTGAACGCAAAAAAAAAAAACTGACAGGGTTTTTAACAATTCCGTACTTACTTTAAAATGATAAAAAAATGTTTTGGCTTTAGAAATATTTCATCTTGAAGCTTGTTTTAACCCACTTTACAGAATACAGAACCTTATTCCCTTTTTCATTGGTTAAACAGTCCTGTGCTTTAGTAAAGAGGAAGGTCCTTCCCATGCATGTTGAAAAATGGAAAGCAAATTTCTCAACTGGGAACTACTGCCATCAAACCTGGAGCGAAGGGTAGGAGGAAATGCTTCCCTCCTGCAGTCTGCTGGTGACTTGATCCCTGTCCTCCTTACCCTCATGTCCTCTAACGCATTTTGCAGGCTTGTTGTGTTTAGGTGCTCACCTGCACCATCTGTTAGCAGACAGTCATCACCACGGCATGGCTGGCATATATAGGGCACTGGTTTTAATTCTGGATCAGAGCTGGAAACAATTAGGCAAACTATATTTCTGAATTTAGCGTGCCATTAACCAGCTGTTTTTGCACTGTTTCCAGATGAAGGATCTGAGAAATGAGAACGTTAACCCTTTTCTGGGCTTTTTCTCTGACTGTGGAATCTTTGCCATTGTGACGGAGCATTGTTCTAGAGGAAGTTTGGAGGATCTGCTCAGAAACGACGATGTCAAATTAGACTGGATGTTTAAATCTTCACTGCTTCTAGATTTGATCAAGGTAATTACTGCACCGAACTCACTCCACATCGCTATGACTTAGGTAGCACTGAAAGGCCACCCCAACTTCTGGAACCAAGACCAAGTTTTAGAGAGTCAGTGGGCTTGATTTACTAAAGGCAAATCCACTTTGCACTACAAGTGCAATGCAAGTGCACTTGGAAGTGCAGTCGCTGTATATCTGAGGGGAAGATCTGAAATGAGGGGAAGCTCTGCTGATTTTATCATCCAATCATGTGCAAGCAAAAATGCTGTTTTTTATTTTCCTTGCATGTCCCCCTCAGATCTACAGCGACTGCACTTCCAAGTGCACTTGTAGTGCAAAGTGGATTTGCCTTTAGTAAATAAGCCTCCCCATGTATATTCTCCCAGCACAGTGACACCCCACATTTTAAATGTCCACTGGAAGATGGGAATGAATGAGATATCTCTGTATATGGTACTTAGAAAAGAGCTTGTGTTGCAAATATTTAAAATAACATGACCTACTGCGCTCGCACCCTTCTTAATGTGAGAAAATGTAAAAGGGGAGTGGGTATGGCGCTGATCTTGTGTGTTCCCCTTTAAATCAAAAAAGGTGTTTGGTGCTCTGCACTTTCACATGTATTAGCACATTATTTGTGGTGAGAAAGTAAATACCGTATTTTTCGCTCCATAAGACGCACCTGACCATAAGACGCACCTAGGTTTTAGAGGAGGAAAACAAAAAATATTCTGAACCAAATGACTGCAAGTCCTGCTGGGGGGCAGGCTGCTGACTTGTGGGTCCTGCTGGCTGCTGGCCTGTAGGTCCTGATGGGAGCTGGCCGTGGCCAGCTCCCAGCAGGACCCACAGTGTTGAGGGCTATTTTGAGGGTCCTGGGTGGACACTGGGGCAGAGTAAATTGGGTGTATGGGGGGGGATAGATGGGATGTGGGGGTAAGCTGGCCCTGGGGGTGTCAGAATCTCTCACCTAAGTGATAGCAGCTGCTAGTGCCAGCTCTGCGGCAGTTCCTTACACAGCCTCCTCCAGTCCTGGGGGGGGGGGATACTTCTGTCCTGAGGCCAAGCAAAGTTGCAGCCCAAGCCAGTCACATTGGTCTCAAGTCCCGACTCCCTGGCATGCTCAGCCTCCAAGATCCTGGGATTTGTAGTTCCCTGACTGTGCTGAGCTGCTGCTCCACCCACCGGGAGCTTGAGCGTGTGTGGAGTGGACTACAACTCCCAGAATGCAACAGCGTCAGCTAGTTGTCTGGTCAATATTCGCTCCATAAGACGCACAGACATTTCCCCTTATTTCTTTGGGGGGGAGGGGAAGTGCGTCTTATGTCGCAAAAAATACGATATGTGATCTATTATTGAAATTACAAATTTTTAAACATTAAACTATTTTATAATATGTACAAACAATTAAATTCCCAACATATTCAATTATAAAATAAAGTGACAAGTGCTTGGAACTAGTAAACATTGAACTCTGTGGTGGTAGATATAACCACCCAATCTGTAAACCATCAAATCCCGGTGAGAATAATAGACATAAAAAAATATTGGAAAGAAAGGTTTTCAAAATAAAGTGACAGGTGCTCTATAATCGTACTTGTAACACATCCAGTACAGGTGCTCCACTCTGTGCTCCTCTTATGCTATTGCACTCAAAGGGGTATATATCGCTTTTACAGCTAATCTGCTGTATAACAGGATCCAGATCCATGGGTAAATTCCTTTCCTTTCTCCTTTAACCAGTTTGCCCCTTCTCCTCAGTAATATGTGGAAAGAAATTATATCCTATAGAGTGATACCATTTTTTGTTTTTTATTCCATTAAACAAACAGAAATGCACTTACATTACGTGTTCAGTGTTTGATAAGCATGATGAATCATCGGTTGTTAAGGACGCGGCGACTGGCTTCCTGGTCTGCTCCTTAACAACCACGTATTCTTTACACAGAATTCGAATCGGTTGATCATTTTTCGGCCGATCCGAGTTAGAATCGTTTTTAAAAATGTGGAATTCGTTAGAAAATTAATAAACGCAGCAAAACTAAACAAAATAAATTTAGAAATAAATTAAAGAAACCAAATTAGTAACATAAGGAATCTATCCGAAACTGAACAATTGTTTCCATTCTGCACATGTCTACTTATCACTTCCTGTGAGATGAACTGAATGTTATCTCCCTTCTGTAAATTACTAATCTACACACCCCCTATGTAATGGAGATGAAAAAAGGCAGACATGTTTGAAGTCCCCCCTGGGTGTCAGCCATGCCTTCCTCTATAGAAACAGTGGAGTGAGTTAGTGTAGCTACCCTAGTACAGCAAGTGTATTACTGGCAGGATTAGCAGGTACAAATTATGGAAAATAGCCTGAAAAAAAGAAAATGAATGCAACCACCACACCTAAGGACTGAAAATGCAATATATTACATTTTTTCTTGGGTTTAGATACACTTTAAAGTAAACTTGTGGCTAACCTGGGCAACAAAAAGAGAAGGTGATGCTGCTATTCAGTTACTCATTTGGAGTTAGAGAGTGTGGCTCCATTATTTCTTGTGGCTTAGGTTATCCTCGGAGGCCATTTAAAGCATCTATCTATCTATGTGTAAGTATTCCACGCAGGTTCAGGTAAGGTTTGCTGGATGTCCCTGTGTATGCCTTAAGTTTACTCCAACACCATGAAAGCTACTGTGTATAGGGAATGTGTGGGGCTGTGTATATCTCTGAGGTCCATGGTCTTTGGGTACCTCCAAGTGAGGCTTTATTCATTTATCATATCTCATTTCTTTCTTCCAATGTTGGCACAGGGTATGCGATATTTACACCATCGTGACTTTCAACATGGACGCCTAAAATCCCGCAATTGTGTGGTTGATGGGAGATTTGTCTTGAAGATCACTGATTACGGTTATAATGAAATTGTGGAGTCCCAGAAAGCTCCACGGCAGACTTCTCGTCCTGGAGGTGAGACAAAAATACACAATAAAAAATGATATGGAAAGATTGTTGTTTATGATTAACACTTTCACCCCTGAGTCAAAAGAACTTTCCCCGTGTATCGGTGGTTCCTTAAACCGCAGTCCAGATATGGAACTTGGCCCTTAGTTTCTCCCACTGACACCAATGATCGGGTGCTGTTCTTCCCACTGACATCAGCTAAGGGGCTCTATTCCTCCCACTGACGGGACAGTATTCCTCTCATTGACACTAATGATGGGATACTATCCCACCAACAGATAACAATGGTGGGACACTACTTTTCCCACTGACACCAACAATGGGACACTATATCTCCCACTGACACCAACAATGAGACACTATATCTCCCACTGACACCAACAATGAGACACTATATCTCCCACTGACACCAACAATGAGACACTATTTCTCCCACTGACACCAACAATGGGACACTATTTCTCCCACTGACACCAATAATGGAACATTATCCCTGATAGCAAGCAATTGTGCTGCAAGTTTGAAAATTACTTGCTAATTTATTGCTAGACTTGCCAGGCTTCAAAAATTTGTTGCACAATTGCAGCAAGTCCGCATTGCATGACTCCAGATCCACTTTCTTGGCAAACATTCTGCAAGGCTGCTGCAAGTTCTGGTTCAGTTATGTTGTGCAATAGTCATCCCACCACAGGGGTCACTGTGGCTGAATTTTCATGCTGTAGACTTGCAGAGCTCTTGCTGTAGACTCACCACTTTGCTCTTGCTAAGGACTTACCATGCAAATTTGCTACAAAGTGGAAAAGTGTCAACTAGAAATTGGGCTTCAAGTGCTCCGCAATTGTACAACTTGCCAGTGAAAATGTGCAGCAAGTTAACAGACTTACAATTCAACACTACCACAAATTTGTGGCAAGGTTGTGGCTTGCTATCTGGGATCCCTCCCACTCCAACTGATACCAACAAGTATACCAACTGTTTCCTTCCAGTAAAATCCATGATGGCTATTTTGTACACCCACTGGCCACTATCAGCCTCCCCCCGAGGTTTGAAACACAGCTTACTGTCCCTTTGTTTTAAGACCCCCTGCCCTATAGAGTCCCAGGTCTACTTACTCTAAACCTAAGCACTGTAAAATACTCTCTGTGGTCTTCAGTAGTTGGTGATGGTCAGTTTGATTACTTTTTCACTTTCTGCCCCAGTAACAAGGATAATGTCATGAACTTGGTGTGACCAGACTGTGTGGACTGCACAGAGATAACATGCGTTTGCATGTAAATGAAATAAATAATATTTATTAAAATAAGTGATAACTCAGAAAATACAGATAGTGCAAACCAACACAACAACCCCACTACAAACAACAATATATATATAGCAAGGGACAATACCGAAATGACAGATGTCAGCCAGGCCAGGGTCATACACAGCAGGTCAGCAGGAACAAGGGATATACCAGAGACATACACGTTAGCCAAGCCAAGGTCATACACAGGAGATCAGCAACTGAACAAGGGCAGGTAGGGAAAGGGAGATAATGGATGGGATAGGATACAGGCTCAGGAACAGGTTCAGGGTCCGATACAGGTTTACAGGATGACAGGTTCAGGATACAGGTTCAGGATACAGGTTCAGGGTGCAAGGAAGAAAGATACCAAGGCAAGCCTATGAGGGCTTGCCGGGTATTTATAAGGCTGTGGTAATTGACCTCATGTCACAGCTGATCGCAGAGTGTGCTGTTTGCTCCACACTGCCGGAGCGCACCCGCTGGTGGACACCGGTACTACGGCCCAAGGATGCAACAGTGCCACCAGTAGGAGAGACCTCTTACTGCAGGTCCCAGGTGTTGGAAGACACCCGCTGGTGGACACTGGTACTGCGATCCAAGAGGCCGATAGCGCCACCAACGGGTAAACCCTCTCATGACAGTACCCCCCCTAAAGGAGCGGCCTCCGGACGCTCTAACAAGGTGCAATTGTCCAAAGTTCATGGCCTCCGACCGAATAGATGAGGGCACATCAGGCTGGGCATCGGGTACATCAAACTGGACAGTGGGTACATCTGAGAAGACAGCGGGCACATCCGAGCAGGCAGCGGGCACATCCGAGATGACAGCGGGCACATCCGAGATGACAACGGGCAGGAACATACCAAGCTGGGCAGCGGGCACTTCGAGCTGGGCAGCAGGCGTATCAGGCTGGGCAGCAGGCACGGGCACTTCGAGCTTGGCAGCAGGCACTTTGAGCTGGGCAGCAGGCACATCAGGCTGAGCAGCGGGCATGGGCACTTCGAGCTGGGCAGCAGGCACATCAGGCTGGGCAGCAGGCATGGGCACTTCAAGCTGGGCAGCAGGCACATCAGGCTGGGCAGCGAGCATGGGCACTTCGAGCTTGGCAATAGGCACATCAGGTTGGGCAGCGGGCATGGGCACTTCGAGCTGGGCAGCAGGCACATCAGGCTATGCAGCAGGCATGGGCACTTCGAGCTGGGCAGCAGGCACATCAGGCTGGGCAGCAGGCATGGGCACTTCGAGCTGGGCAGCAGGCGCATCAGGCTCGGCAGCGGGCACGGGCACTTCAAGCTTGGCAGCAGGCACTTCGAGCTGGGCAGCAGGCACATCAGACTGGTAGGTAGGCATCAAGATATCAGGCTGGAAGGCAAGCTTCAAGACATCAGGCTGGAAGGCTGGCACATCAAACTGGGAAGCTGGCACGTCAGACTGGGAAGCTGGCACGTCAAACTGGGAAGCTGGCACATCAGGCTGGGAAGCTGGAACATCAGGCTGGGAAGCTGGAACATCAGGCTGGGAAGCTGGAACATCAGACTGGGAAGCTGGAACATCAGGCTGGGAAGCTGGAACATCAGGCTGGGAAGCTGGAACATCAGGCTGGGAAGCTGGAACATCAGGCTGGGAAGCTGGAACATCAGGCTGGGAAGCTGGCACAACAAACTGGGAAGCTGGCAAATCAAACTGGGAAGCTGGCACATCAAACTGGGAAGCTGGCACATCAAACTGGGAAGCTGGCACATCAAGCTGGGAAGCTGGCACATCAAACTGGGAAGCTGGCACATCAAGCTGGGAAGCTGGCACATCAGACTGAGAAGCTGGCACATCAGACTGAGAGGCAAAGACCTCAAGCTGGAAGGCAGAGACATCTGGCTGGAAGGCAGGCTTCGGGACATCAGACTGGGAGGCAGGCACATCAGACTGGAAAGTGGGAGCAGGTTGGGTTACTGGCAAGATGGTGTGGGTCGGGAAGAATTTTCGTTTCTTTTTTGGTTTAGCCCGTGCAGTTTTGTATGTAGGTGCAGGGCTGTAAGAAAAGAAAGTAGCTGGATCGAAGGAAGACCAAGGAATTGTAGCTAGAGAAGGGTTTTGTGGGACTGTTACAGGTGGAGGAGAAGAGACAGGTGGATTGAAGGCAGGATAGGTGCGACACTTGGAGACTGGGTGGTAGTATTTGGTAGGGAGCTGATTAAACTGGGTTGTAGCTGAGGTTGCCATAGGCGACGGGGAGATAGATTTTTTGGAAGGCAGATGATTAATGGCAGGGCTGGAATATTGTGGCTTAGCTAAAGACAGGAGATCTGACCATGCCTGCAGCACAGGTTGAACAAACGCTGATTCACACACAGCCTGACTAACCAGAGATTGTACTGAATAAATGCAATCGGATATCACCTGCTGGGAACAAGCGGAATAATGTTCATCAAAGAAAGCCGGATCATCCTCTAACAACCATACCAGGGATTCAACCTGGTCACAACCGAAAGGAGGGGAGAAATCGTCACTACCTTCGGGAATGCATGACAAGGCCGACTCTGCACACAACTGGATCAAAGGCTGAACATCCTCAAATAACGCATGACCCCGATCTACTAGTAAATGGGCTGTTTGGATCGTTTCCAGCAGTTGGTCACGGGTCCAGTCTTTAAGAGTCTGACGGCAATATTCACTATCCTCTGCCGCCAGCAGAGAATAATAGCCAATTTCATCAAAGTCCATCTTTTGCGCGCCCACCGTAACAGGACGGTTTCTCAGTGCAGCCACGTCTGGTCAGGGATGGCCTTGGTATACTGTCATGAACTTGGTGTGACCAGACTGTGTGGACTGCACAGAGATAACATGCGTTTGCATGTAAATGAAATAAATAATATTTATTAAAATAAGTGATAACTCAGAAAATACAGATAGTGCAAACCAACACAACAACCCCACTACAAACAACAATATATATATAGCAAGGGACAATACCGAAATGACAGATGTCAGCCAGGCCAGGGTCATACACAGCAGGTCAGCAGGAACAAGGGATATACCAGAGACATACACGTTAGCCAAGCCAAGGTCATACACAGGAGATCAGCAATTTAACAAGGGCAGGAGGGAAAGGGAGATAATGGATGGGATAGGATACAGGCTCAGGAACAGGTTCAGGGTCCGATACAGGTTTACAGGATAACAGGTTCAGGATACAGGTTCAGGATACAGGTTCAGGATACAGGTTCAGGATACAGGTTCAGGGTGCAAGGAAGAAAGATACCAAGGCAAGCCTATGAGGGCTTGCCGGGTATTTATAAGGCTGTGGTAATTGACCTCATGTCACAGCTGATCGTAGAGTGTGCTGTTTGCTCCACACTGCCGGAGTGCACCCGCTGGTGGACACCGGTACTACGGCCCAAGGATGCAACAGTGCCACCAGCAGGAGAGACCTCTTACTGCAGGTCCCAGGTGTTGGAAGACACCCGCTGGTGGACACTGGTACTGCGATCCAAGAGGCCGATAGCGCCACCAACGGGTAAACCCTCTCATGACAGATAATTAGAAGAGAAAATCTCTTCAGTGGGGACACAGACCACAATAATACCCTACCAAGGGTTTTAACCCTTCTCTACTTAGTCTGAAACTAAAAAAAAAAGCTTTGGCTTCACTGATGAGGAAAGAAGGTTAATTAGGAATTTCCAAAAAACTAATTTCCAAGCAAGTACATGGCAGGTGATAATCACATTGCTCCAACATTTATTAGCTGGAACATCCCTTGGGCAGCAAAGGTGCCAGTATAGGGAATTTTTCTCATGCCTCCTCTAGAGGGTACCACGAGAGGAAACATTTCCACCTTATCTAATGGAAGGAAAGTCCATACCCATAGGGAAAATACATGAGAAAAGCTGATCCCATGAGCAACCACAAAACATTAAGGCCAATTATTCATCCTTAAAAACATTGGTTCCAGCACCAGGTGTTTTTTCAGTGTGATTTGTCAATAATTGTGCATTTGGTAGTTATCAGTAAAGTAGATTTCCAGAGATCATGAACTTGCTGATTTTTTCTTTTTTTTTTTATTGTTGGAGCATCGATCATCTTACACCTAGCACCACTGACACGTTTCATCCCTACATAGCCCAATTCTAGCCCAGACTTTTCTTTGTTTTGTTTTGAATAGAGTCGGTAAGGGTTAGAACCCCGTCAAGTTTTCATCGCGGTCTCACTGGTCTGTGTTTCCATAAAACTAAACTAAACACCTTTGTTAGTACAATGGGGAAGGCTTAGACTGGGGTATATAATTACTCATGGAGGTCCAGTGAGTAAAAATGTACTCCCAGTAGAGGTCTGAATTTCATGTTTTTGCTACCAATCAGAATCTTCACCCCCCCCCCCCCCCCCAGGATATTATTAAGCGCATTTTGTTTGAAACACATTATCCAGGCTGCTGCTACCCTGTATACTGGATCTGTGATGTCTGTATTTTGTGGATTTTATTATTAAAAGTTTGAAATTTTCCTTAAGATTTGAGTGCGGTCAACTTTCTTTTGCATTCATTTGGATTGTTCGGCCACAGACTGGACTAGCACCCTGTGATTCAGAAAGGGGATTATACACCTAGTCTCACCTGTAGCGATGTTTGCTTTTCTACCCCCACCCCGCCTTTACATCACAGTCCCCTCTTTATGTCAGTGTCCTCAGTCCCCTCTTCACATCATAGCACCCCCTTCACTTTACAGCCAATCCCTCCTCCTTTACACCGCAGCCCCCCCCCCCCCCCCCTACATCACAGTCTCTTTTCCAGTGGTGGCTGGTGCTCTATATTTTTGGGGAGGGGGGGCAGCAAACAAACCCGCCCCACTCACTCGCACCGCATCCGCCACCCCCCTTGTGGGAGACGGACAGGAAGGCGGCGGCAATCATTGGCCTTACCTTAGGAGCTTGCTCTGCTGGTCCAGTTTCTGGTTTCAGTGTGGCCCCTTAGCTTGTGTGGTCCCACTGGAGTCACCTTGTGCACACTCCTGAGGAAGCCTCCATGTTGGCGTGACGATTCCTTCTGCGACTACATCCACAGGCAGCGCGAGATTGCAAGCTTGCGGAGGGAAGAAAAGATGTTCTAGATCTTCTCCTCCCGACTGAACAGGAAGTGGGTCCTGAAAACCAACTGGCCAGGAGTCCTAAGACTCCCTGGCCAATCGGGTATCAGGAGCCATGTCCTGATTGGCCGGGAGGAGAATCAGGAAGACGATAGCAAATATTAAATCGCTATTGTCACACAACTGGATGGGCTCCGGGCGCAGTGCTCTGCACCCCAAGCTCACCCTTTTTTGAAGCCAATTAGAGCCTAAAGCCGCATACACACGAGCGGAATGTCCAACAGAAAAAGTCCGACTGAAGCTTTTCATCGTATATACCGATCGTTTGTAGGCCTCATCTGAATTTTTTTTTTTTAAATTATGACGAACCTAGAAATGGAACATGTTCTAAATATTTCCGACGGACCCAATTCCTATCGGGAAAACCGATTGTCTGTATGCTGGTCCGACAGACCAAAAAAGACGCATGCTCTGAAGCAAGTACGAGATTGAAGCTATTGGCTACTGGCTGTTGAACTTCCTTTTTCTAGTCCCATCGTAAGTGTTGTACGTCACCGCTTTCTAGACGGTCGGACTTTGGTCAGACTTTGGGATGACCATGTGTAGGCAAGATCGCTTGAATGGAATTCCGTCAGAGTTTTGTCCGTGAAACCGTCTGAGTTTATTACGACAGCTAATGCCTTATGCCACGTGTGTACATGGCATAAGGCTCTATTTATGTGCTAAAAAAAAACCCCATTGAAATCCATGGGTCCAGCTCCCTGCATGTAGATTAGGGGCCGGGAGCATGGATTAGGGGGGTTGCGCCCCTGTGCCCCTTATGGACGGCCGCCACTGCTCCTTTCACATCACAGCCCCCCTACATCACAGTCTCGCCAATCACCTATTTCTTAACATGAAAAGTTGGGCAGCTTCTGACCTCCATCCTGTACCGCCCTCTTCTGTCCTACTGTGAGAGCCCAAAAAGAGGACACATAGGCTGCCGAGTGGCGTGGCTGCTGCCACGTGGATAGGACTGTCACTTGGTCTGGGTCTCTTTAATGATGCCTGGTTTAGAACATCTTTTCTGTTTATTATTGTGTCTTCCTGTCCTGGTGACAACCATTTCCCTCATTCTTCTCCAGCTACAAAAGACTGTCAGTTGGTCATGGTCATGATCAGCAATAAAATCTTCATAGAGATATTTGCTGTTCCCAGGTCTATTCAAAACTAACAATGTATGTAAACTCTAACATAGAACTTCTCTATTGTGCTCCCTTTTGGTTTATTAAATATGTTGTTGAAGGCATTTTATTATATCTGTTCGATAAGTGTAAAAGAAATACCCGTGGATCCTGCCAGAATTCCAGTGCTGTCCTGTGCACTCTACAGTGCTATCTCAAGCAGTGGTATCAGTCTTGCCTTGTTATGTTTGTGAACTACAGTTGTCCTCCCCTTATGTTATGCAGATAGGTAGAGGTGTTCTGTAGACATAAAACACTCCCTGTGATAGGGTAACAAGGCTGTTCCTCCATAGATATAGTATAGTCAGTGTTATCACCCTGGGATAAAAAGTGTGTTACAGGCAGAATCACCAGAAGAAAATAAAGGAAAAAAAATATCCAAACAGTTTTGTTTTTTTATTTGGATTCACAAAAGGTTTGGACTGGAGCTGGGCCTTAATCATTATAAGCGTGGCTCCTCTTTATTTTTGTCAAGAGACTCTTGTTTAATCACAGATGTGGCACAGCCTGCTGGCAAAGTCAGGCATAGCAGTGAGACCTGAAAATATATTTATTCCCTACAGGAACGATCTTTATCTGACCAGCAATAGGAGATGTTTCTACTTAGTAGAGGCCCTATTAAAATAAGGAATTTCTGTTTTTCTTGGAGATTTCCTTTAATTTCAGCCTTAATTTTAAAATGTTTTAAATTAGATTACTGTATTCTTTCATACAGAATTGTTTTGGACAGCACCAGAGCTACTCCGAGATCAAAATCTGGCCAGGAGAGGAACGTTTAAAGGCGATGTCTTTAGTTTTGCTATCATATTGCAAGAAGTGGTTGTCCGGGGTCCACCATACTGCATGTCAGGACTTTCAGCAGAGGGTAAGAGTTGGATTATTTTGTCTTGAGAATAGAGACGGAGGCGTAATAGGGGTTGATTTACTAAAGGCAAATAGACTGTGCACTTTTCAAAGTGCAGTTAAACTCTGCAAGAGCAGTTGCTTCAGATCTTAGTAAATGAGTAGAAGCTCTGCTGACTTCCATCATCCAATCACATGCAAGCAAAAATTCTGTTTTTTTTTGTTTTCCTTGCACGTGATTGGGTATTCTTTGCAAAGTGAAGCTTTACCTCATTTACTAAGCCCTGGAGCTACTGCATTTGCAGAGTGCAACTTTGTTAATCAACCCCATTGTGTCCACTGGACCAAGCAACCTTCATCCATAGAGTATATATTTGTACAGCTAGACCTGGAACTGTCGGCAGATTGTAAATTCTTGCTGTACTACCCACTCACCTTTCAAAATTATCAAATTGTTTGGGCTGCTTCTCACCATTTTCCTCACTAATAATGTTTACCTGGCCAATCTCTGTAGAAGCAAAGAATCACTGTTTAGTGAATTAAGTCTCTCCCCCTAGCTTTTGGGTCCTGTGCCGGGAAGCTTCCCTACTGCATTATTAACACAGGAGGTTGCTTGCTCCGCAAAGGTGGCATTCAGAGAACACTTGCATTTTCTCAGTGAATGCAAAAATTCTGTGAATGCAAAAATTCTATGAATGCAAAAATTCTGAATGTAAAAATTCTGTGATTGGAAAAGGTGGAGATTGTGACATCACTTCCCGTCTCTTTACCTTGTCCAATTCGAGAACGCTTTTTATTCACTGAGAAAATGTTATCTGAATCGTGCCTATGCCAAGAGCGCAACCTTCTGTGTTCACTAAGCAGCTAGGAAGCTGTTTGGCACAGGACCTGGAAGCTGGCGGTGATAACTGTAGTATCAAAGAACAAATTTGGTATTTGAGGTTGAAGATTTCGCCATATACACCACCTCCTTTAAATTAGTTAAAAATATTACCAAGGACAGAATTGGTGTTTAAATGCGCAAACAATCAATGAAAATTTATATTACAAAAGTACATCATTTTTATTAGACAAATTTAAAAAGAGAAAAAAACAACAATTTAATATAAAAAAAAGAGCACAATAAAGCTCAGTGGTCACTATACAAACGAATGGTTGCCTCTACATGTTTCAACACAATTGTGGCTTTTTCTAGAGCTTTTGTAGGACCTTAATACATTACCACCCTTTAAAAGATCACAGTTCCAAGCATAGGTGTGCACAGCCTATTGTATTAGGGTGTGCACTTCAAAGCTCCAACACATATGCCTTTCTGACACATTAACCCGCCTCTTTCCCACTCGTCATCCTAAAACAATGGGGGGGGAGCAGGTGAGCACACAGGGGGACCTGGGCAGCAGAAAGAAAAGGAACTGGGACAAGAGGGGTGGCATACATTGGTACCAATCCCCTGTATTTTCCTCCCATGGCAGCTGAATATTGACGAGAGGAAGAGGAGAAGCCTACTTTCAGCTGCTGCAGAAGAAAATACAGTTCGGTCCCTTAATTTTCACTCTAGCCACCTATCCTGTCCAGGTTCTGGGGGTCGGCAAGTAAGGATCGCGGCTTACCTGTCACCTGCCCACAATTGATGGGTTGCCAACTCCAGGATTAGGGTGTACCCAGGCACACCTGGCACACCCCTTGTGCACGCCTATGGCTCCAAGGAATCCTCAGAGCCCGTCGAGAGCTCCAATGAGGTGTCTGTGTGCCAAAAATAACCCTGTAATCACACCCTGTTATAATATGAAGTTTAACGAGTTTATGGACTGATATAAATATCCTCCCCAAGACACAAACTTCATATACTAGCAGCAAACTTCAAAGAAACTGTGCCATCTGAACAATTCCTTCTCTGATTTAATTTGGTATCAATATGATACCTTTAAATCAGTGAAGATCAAAGTAGTTGATCTGTCCCAAAGGGAATAATCCTTTTTTTTTTTATTTGGTTTAGTGACCCTACAGGTAATAAGGTGATCGGCCACAGCCTTGTGGCAGATCCCCTCGTTACCTGTAGGTTCACTAAACCAAGTAAAAAAGGGTTAATCCCTTTGGGACAGACCAACTACTTTGATGCATGTTTTTGCATGTTTTTCACATAAAACATGCAGGATGTTTTGTTATCAACGTGGAGAGTTGATGAAATGCATGTATTTGAATCCATGTGTACAGTTTTAATAAATATTAGTAGCAGAGAGCACTATGGTTTGCCTTTGTCATTTTATGGCCACACACGACTGAATGAGATCCCAGGAAGAGGTCTGCATTGTCCAGGGACACCAGCAGGAGGCTTCTATTTCCCGTGGCATCCTAAGAGACATAATAGCAGGCGTGTGTGACTCTGTAGTGGGGTCATTATCTGGAGGTGAGCAGGCATTCCAGCCAGAGGTGGTGGTCACTAGATAATATGAATTAACAATTCTACGAACTGTCACCTGGATTTGCAAAACGGTGGAATTTCATATTGTTTGGACTTGATTTATTGGTTGCGCTACACAATTTTTTTGTCTATTAGTATTGTATTGAGAGTCACATGTGGATACACTCTGAGAGGTGTTGGCAGCAATCACGATAAGCCTAGCAGTAGGCTATTGACATTTTATTTGTATAATATTGTGTTGCACTGAATATTTTATTCACATTTAGTTTGAATATTGCGCTGATTATATTTTGTTTCACATTTATGCAAAAAATATACATACCTGGAAGCTCAAAGGATTGTCAGAAACCATAAACCAGACCGAGACAGAAGTACAGTAAAATCACACTTGTTTATTAATAAAAATAAAAAGGTAAATAGAGTAAGCATAGTCAAAGCATAGCCAGAGTCCAGTAACCGGATCGGGTAATCAGCCAAGCCAGAGTTCAGTAACCAGATCGGGTAACCAGCCAGGCCAGAAGTCAGGGATCCAAGTAGAGGAACAGCAAGCAGCATAAGGAACCAGAAGGGATGTCAGCAAAGCCAGTCTTTAACCACTAAGCCACCGCCCACCGTCATATGACGGCGGGACGAGACTTCTGTTGTTCTGGGAGGACGTCATATGACGTCCTCGCCTTCCCGAGCCACTAGGGGGCGCGCGTGCTGCGTCGCTCGGGACTCGGTGCGCGTGCCCGGCGGCCACGATGTCCGCCGGGCACCCGCGATTGCCGGGTAACAGAGCAGGAGCGTGGATCTGTGCATGTAAACACAGATCCACGTCCTGTCAGAGAGGAGAGGAGACTGATGGCGTGTCCCTTGTACATAGGGACACCGATCGGTCACCTCCCCCAGTCAGTCCCCTCCCCCCACAGTTAGAATCACCTCCTTAGGTCATACATTAACCCCTCGAGCGCCCCCTAGTGTTAACCCCTTCCCTGCCAGTCACATTTACACAGTAATCAATGCAATTTTATAGCATTGATCGCTGTATAAATGTGAATGGTCCCAAAAATGTGTCAAAAGTGTCTGATGTGTCCGCCGCAATATTGCAGTCACAATAAAAATCGCAGATCGCCGCCATTACTAGTAAAAAATAAATAAATAATAAAAATGCTATAAATCTATCCCCTATTTTGTAGACGCTATAACTTTTGCGCAAACCAATCAATATACGCTTATCGCAATTTTTTTTTACCAAAAATATGTAGAAGACTACATAATGGCCTAAACTGAGGAAAAAATTTGTTAAAAAAAAAAAAAAATTGGATATTTATTATAGCAAAAAGTAAAAAATATTGTGTTTTTTCAAAATTGTCCCTCTTCTTTTGTTTATAGCGCAAAAAGTAAAAACCACAGAGGTGATCAAATACCACCAAAAGAAAGCTCTATTTGTGGGGAAAAAATGATAAAAATTTCATTAGGGTGCAGTGTAACATGGCCGCGCAATTGTCATTCAAAGTGCAACAGCGCTGAAAACTGAAAAATGGCTTGGGCAGGAAGGGGGTGAAAGTGCCCTGTATTGAGGTGGTTAAACAGGAACGCAGGAGATGGTTTCTTGTGATGTGACCAAAGCGAAGACAGGAATAAAGTGAGCTGGAGATCTTTAAGTAGGCGGGACTGACGAGCAGATCCGCAACAGCTGGTGAACTGTGGAAAGAGATGGGAGCTGGCAATTAACCGACAGCTGAGCAGCCAGCTCAGAGAAGGAAGGGTTGATCCAGCCCTGACAAGGATGCAAGCTTTCAGAACACATTAGGTTCCTTCCTCAAGCATGGAATTGTGTAATGCCCGAGGAAGAAAACGAATAAGTTCCGAAAGCTTGGAACTTTAAATTTTGAAGTTAGTTCATAAAGGGTATCCCTGAAACTCCACATTTTCAGCATTAATTGATGGATAACATAGTAAAAGACTTTACTACAGAACTGTTGTCCTTTTAGGATTCTTTTAGAGAAGGGATTTTGCTGCAGTGATGTATTACATTTGTGCTTTTTCTATTCCAGAAATCATCAGAAAGGTCAAAAAGCCACCTCCATTATGTCGGCCCACAGTGGCCCCTGATCAGGCTCCACTGGAGTGCATTCAGCTCATGAAGCAGTGCTGGAGTGAACTACCAGAAAGAAGGCCAACCTTTGATGAGATCTTTGATCAGGTTGGTGATTAATTCTCTTTTTAAAGGATATATTATAATCTGCATTTCACATAAATTATAAAGATGATACAAGTAGCCCTTTTTGAAATAATTACATGCAAGGGGGGTGAATTAAGGCACAATTCCAAATCATCCAGGATTGGACAGGCTAATGGAAGGACCACTACATATTTGGGGACCTTAGTGACTGTTATATATTGGGGTCCTTGTGAATTCCAGATATGTAAATATTTTACATAGTTACATAGGTTGAAAAGGATACAAGTCCATCTAGATCAACCAATATAAAAAAATATATACAGGCATACCCCACTTTTAAGTACACAACAGGACCAGAGCATGTATGTAAAACGAAAATGTACTTAAAGTGAAGCAATACCTTTTTTCACTTCTCAATGCATGTACATACACTAGCTCTATGGGAAATCTTGGTCAGCTTAACATGCACTCCTCCCGGTTGTTAACAATTAAAGAGGAGTTCAGCCGTTTCTGTGTTTATTAAAAGTCAACAGCTACAAAAACTGTAGCTGCTGACCTTTAATAAACACACACTCACCTGTCCCATGGTCAAGCGATGTGGCCACCCGAAGCCTCGGTTCTCTCTGTATCCTCTCTGCGGCACCGGCATTTCAAGTGTGGGCACCTGGCTGTGACTAGGCATGTGCATTTCGTTTCGTTCCGAATCGAAATTCGGACGAATTTTTCATTATTCAGAAATTCGGATGCATCCGAATTTCCGAATGACAAAAGTAAAGAATTTAAACGAATCCGAAAAAAAACGAACGAATTCGAATCGAATTCGAAAACATATTTGAATCGAATTCGAAAACATATTCGAAAACATATTCGAATCGAATTCGAAAACATAATCAAATTAAAAAAAAATAGAAAACGTTTTTCTAAAAAAAACAATAAGGTAGAATATAAAATAATAAAGCAATAGAATATGTATATATATATATATATATATATATATATATATATATATATATATATATAATTTTTTTTTATTATTCTCTTCTATTGTTTTTTTATGCTTTTCTTTTCTATTATTTTATATTCTATAATAGTATTTTCAATTCAAATTCAAATTCATTCTATATATTATATTTTCTTCTATTCTGTTCTATTGTTTTTCTAGTCTATTCTTTTCTATTATTTTCTATTCTATTCTAATCTTTTACATTCAAATTTGATTTCGGTCTATATGAAATTCGAATTTTGGAAGATGTTTTATATATATATATATATATATATATATATATATATATATATAATTTTCTATTCTGTTTCATTGTTTTTCTATGCTATTCTTTTCTATTCTATTCTAAACTTTTCTATTCGAATTTGAATTCATTCTATACGAAATTCGAATTTCATATATATATATATGTGTGTGTGTGTGTGTGTATATGTATTATATATATATATATATATATATATATATATATATATATATATATATATATATATATAAAACCATCTTCCGAAATTTGAATTTCTTATAAAATGAATTTGAATTTGAATAGAAAAGATTAGAATAGAGTAGAAGAGAAAAGACTAGAAAAACAATAGAACAGAATAGAATAAATTATATATATTATATTTTATTCTGTTCTGTTCTATTGTTTGTCTAGTCTATTATTTTCTATTCTAATCTTTTCTATTCAAATTCGAATTCATTCTATACGAAATTCCACTTTCAGAAGCCATCTTCCGAAATTCGAATTTCGTATAGAATGAATTCAAATTCGAATAGAAAAGTTTAGAATAGAATAGAAAAGAATAGCATAGAAAAACAATGAAACAGAATAGAAAATTATATATATATAATATATATATATATATTATATTTTCTTCTATTCTGTTCTATTGTTTTTCTAGTCTATTCTTTTCTATTATTTTCTGTTCTAATCTTTTCTATTCAAATTCGAATTCATTCTATAAGAAATTCAAACTTCAGAAGCCATGTTCCGAAATTCGAATTTCGTATAGAATGAATTTGAATTGAAAAGACTATTATAGAATATAAAATAATAGAAAAGAAAAGCATAAAAAAACAATAGAAGAGAATAATACAAAAAAATTACCGTATTTATCGGCGTATAACACGCACAGGCGTATAACACGCACCCCAAGTTTAGGAGGGAATTTTAAGGAAAAAAAAACTTTTAGGAGGGAAGTTTAAGGGAAAAAAACTTACATTTAAATGCCCATCATTGCAGCCTTCTCAGTGCAGCCTTGCCCCAGTGCAGCCATGTCAGTGCAGCCTTGTCAGTGCAGCCTTGTCAGTGCAGCCTTCCCAGTGTCCATTGCAGCCTTATCCCAGTGCAGCCTTGCAGCTTGCAGTTTGAAAATCCTATGATCCCCTGCGATCCTGAGCTTCAAAATCGCCGACCGCGATTTGAAAATGGTGCCGCCGGCGCCAAAATACACAGAGCCGGTCCTCGGCTCTTCTCGGCGGCTCTCGTTCACTTTCGGCTCCACTCGTAGTCCCGCCCGGGATGGGCGTGACTGTGAGCGGAGCTATCCGAACCTAGCCGAGTACACTCGGCTAGGTTCGGGCAGCGCTCGAGTGAAGCCGAAAGTGGCCGAGAAGAGCCGAGGACCGGCTCTGTGTATTTCGGCGCCATTTTCAAATCGCGGTCGGCGATTTTGAAGATCTGTCACCTCAGGATCGCAAGGGATCGGCGTATAACACGCACCCATGATTTTCCCCTGATTTTAAGGGGAAAAAAGTGCGTGTTATATGCCGATAAATACGGTATATATATTTATATATATTTTTTTTATTTTTATTTTTTTTCTATGCTGGTCTATTGTTTTTCTATTCTTTTCTATTCTTTTCTATTTTATTCTAATCTTTTCTATTTGAATGCGAAATCATTCTATACGAAATTTGAATTTCCGAAAATGGTTATACAGAAACAGAATGAAATAGAATGAAATCGAATTCTAATAGAAAAGACTAGAACAGAAAAACAATACAACAGAATAGAAAAAAAAATATATATATATATATATACACACACATCTTCCGAAATTGGAATTTGGTACAGAATGAATTCAAATAGAAAAGATTAGAATAGAACAGAAAATAATATAAAAGAATAGCATAGAAAAACAATAGAACAGAATAGAAAAAAATATAAAATATTCTATTCTAATCTTTTCTATTCGAATTCATTCTGGACCAAATTCCAATTTCGGAAGATGATTTTATTTATTTTTATATATATATATATATATATATATATATATATATATATATATATATATATATATATATATATATATATATCTATCTATATATATAAAATATTTCTTTCTATTCTGTTCTATTGTTTTTCTATTCTATTCTTTTCCAATTTGATTTCATTCTATTTCTATATAACTATTTTCTGAAATTCGAATTTTGTATAGAATAAATTTGAATTCAAATAGAAAAGATCAGAATATAATAGAAAATAATAGAAAAACAATAGAACAGAATAGAAAAAATATTTTTTATATATATATATATATATATATATATATATATATATAAAACCATCTTCCAAAAATCGAATTTCGTATAAAATTAATTTGAATAGAAAAGATTAAAATAGAGTAGAAAGAATAGACTAGAAAAACAATAGAACAGAATAGAATAAGATATAATATATATATTATATTTTATTCTGTTCTGTTCTATTGTTTTTCTAGTCTATTCTTTTCTATTCAAATTCAAATTCATTCTATACGAAATTCGAATTTCAGAAGCCATCTTCCGAAATTCGAATTTCGTATAGAATGAATTCAAATTCGAATAGAAAAGTTTAGAATAGAATAAAAAAGAATAGCATAGAAAAATAATGAAACAGAATAGAAAAAAATATATATATATATTATATTTTATTCTCTTCTGTTCTATTGTTTTTCTAGTCTATTCTATTTCTATTCTAATCTTTTCTATTCAAATTCGAATTCATTCTATACGAAATTCTAATTTTAGAAGCCATCTTCCGAAATTCGAATTTCGCATAGAATTAATTCAAATTCGAATAGAAAAGTTTAGAATAGAATAGAAAAGAATAGCATAGAAAAACAATGGAACAGAATAGAAAAAAAATATAATATATATATTTAACCATCTTCCAAAATTGGAATTTGGTACAGAATGAATTCGAATTCAAATAGAAAAGCTTAGAATACAATATATTATATTTTTTTCTATTCTGATCTATTGTTTTTCTATGCTATTCTTTTATACTTTCTATTCTATCCTAATCTTTTCTATTGGAATTCGATTTCATTCTATACGAATTTCAAATTTCGCAAAATGGTTATATATAGTTTAATTTTTCAAATTCAGTTATTGTTTTTTTCGAATGTGGTAGAAATTTTTCGAATTTGACAGTTTTTTTCGAATGTGGTAGAATTTTTTCGAATTTGATAGTTTATTTCGAATGTGGTAGAATTTTTTTGAATTTGATAGTTTTTTTCGAATGTGGTAGAATTTTTTCGAATTTGACAGTTTTTTTCGAATGTGTTAGAATTTTTTCAAATTTGATAGTTTTTTTCGAATACGGTCGAATTTTTTCGAATGCGGTCGAATTTTTTCGAATACGAAACGAAATGAATTCCGAAAACGAATGTAATGAATGCAACGAATTTAACTAAACGAATTAAGTTAAATAACGAATCGAAACGAAACTAAACTAAACGAATTTTTTCATCCTGCACATGTCTGGCTGTGACAGCTTGCGGCTTTACAGCCAGGGGTGCACTGTGCATGAGCATCATGAATGGCAATCTTCTGGGACCTGTGACGTGTCCCAGAAGATTGCAGGGAGGGAAGGGGAGAGGACAATTTCCGCTCGTGGCACCACGGCGCTCCGAGCAGAAGTGGGAGCTAGGTATCTGTCAAAATTAGGTATCCGCTCCCCCCCAAAAAAATGACATGCCAAATATCGGGGGTTCAGGAGTCCTTAAAGCGGAAGTTCCACTTTTGGGTGGAACTCCGCTTTAATATTGGTGTCTATGGGAAATCTTGGTCAAATTGACATGGCACTGCTCCCGAGCCATAAGTGACAGGGACACCAAACTTGGGGACCCAGGACTATGACATTGTAGATTACCTAAGCAAACTGAATTTGCATATGTTGTAGTCCTGGGTTCCCTCTCGGTGCTCCCCAAGTTTGATGTCGCTGTCACTTATGGTTCAGGAGCATTGCCATGACAAGCAGAAGAAGATTTCCCATAGACGCCAATGTTAAAAACTGGGAGCAGGGCCATGTCAAGCTGACCAAGATTTCCCATAGACGCCAATGTTAAAAACCAGGAGCAGTGCCATGTCAAGCTGACCAAGATTTCCCATAGACACTTATGTTAAAAAACAGTAGCAGTGCCATGTCAAGCTGACCAAGATTGCCCATAGACACCAATGTTTCCGTACTTGCGAGTGTACGCAAAGTGGAGGTACATAAAGCGGGTTATGCTTGTAGAAAACCTCCATATACACAATCCTATACCCACAGATGAGCCAGAGGAAGGCAAAAAAACCCATAAAGCATGGTCCAATTTGCTTCAGCAGGGGGAAAAAAATCCTTCCTAATCCACCAGGATATTTGGATATACCCTGGATAAACTACCCCTGGAGTTATTATCTCTAAATTTTATAATCTAGTTATATTTTGTGCATTTAGGAATGCATCCTGATCTTTTTTTAAACAATCTACTGATCTGGCAAGATCTAGTTCTTGGGGGAGTCTAGTCCACAATTATACAAAAATATGTTTAAGTCTATGATCTACCGGAACACTCAGATCCTCCTCTATAATTGACCCCCCCAGCTGTTATCCTCCTAGAATGTATGATGTATACATGGTTTTGCTGCCAAGTGCATAAGCTTATATTTATCAACATTAAACCTTATTTGCCACATGGTTGCCCAATTAAATAGTCCATTGAGGGCAGCTTGTAAATTGGAGACATCCTGTAAGGACGTTATTCCTGTACATAGCTTGGTGTCCACTGCAAACACTGAAATGCTAGTTTTAATCCCAAATTCTATACCATTGATGAATGGGTTTAAAAGTTAGGGTTCCAACACTACCTTGGGGTACACCACTAATAAGCTTAGACCATTCAGAGTATGAATTGTTAACGACTAGAATATGGTCTATTAGCCATATTTCTGACTTGTCTGCCCCTTTATATTTTAATTCTCCTTTACCCCTCAATCCTAGTTTAAATACTCCTCCAGCCTTCCCATAAACCTCTCCCAAAGCACAGCAGACCCCTTCCCATTAGGTGCAAATTATCTTTAGCACAACAAAAAGTCAACCCAGTGCTCTAGAAACTCAAATCTTTCCCTCTTACACCAGATCTATAACCATGCATGCAGCTATCTTAGCTCCCTCTGCTTCTTTAGTGTTGTACATGGCACAGGCAATATTTCAGAGATTTTCACCTTGGAGGCCTTTCCCTTCAACTTGCAGCCTAGTTCTTTAAATTGATGATTAAGGATCCTCCATCTTCCATATATTCTGTCATTGGTCCCAACATGGACCAAGACAGCGGAGCTGGGTCATGCCCAGCCCCTTCCACTAATTTGTCAACCCAGTCCGCCACATGCCAAACCCTGGCACCAGGGTGACAGAAAACTATTTGGTTAAGGCGATCCTGGTGACAAATTATTTTTTTTGTCTCTCTGATTAAAAAATCTTAAATTACCTCCAACTGTCTAGGGCTCTAGGCCTTCCTGCACTACCCTCACCACCCCTACTAGATTATTATTCATGATTTATATAGCGCCAACAATTTTTAGCAGCGCTTTACAATGTAGAGGGGGGCAGCACAATTACAGTACAGTTCAATACAGAAGGGACAGGAGGGCCCTGCTCGTAGAGCTTACATTCTAAAGGGAGGGAGTGGTTGTACAAAAGGTACTAGATGGACTGCTCTCCCAGCTGTTAGGGGTAGTAGTAACACCTGAGGCTGCCACTTCTGAGTTTTCCACCTCCACATCTTCACCCAACTTTTCAAATGTGTTTGGGTGCTTAAACACAGGACTGACCTTCCTTTTCTGTGAGCCCCTACCACTCCTCTAATAACATTAGCCCATATTCCTATCTGATAATCCTGATTTACCCCCCACCCTCCAAATCAACCCCATTAACCACCAACATCTTGAGCACAAGACTCCATCCAAGGTTGTTTGTTCCGTATCATTTTTTTGTACAGATAAAAATGATTATGGCCAATGTTGACTAATGTCAGTATGCAGGGGCTGTCTCTGGAGTAGTGGTTGATGCCCAGAGGACTTTAGGTGACATACCGGGGATGGGAAATCATCTCACATCTGCCTCAGTTTATTTACATCTTCTATTGAAATATGTTCTCTGTTTATGGTATAGACTCACAGGTTTGCAGATCACACTGGTATCATAGAGTACACTATTAGCCAGAAACAACTATCGTTCAGTGAGTTCTTTGAGTGGAGACATCAGAGACTATGCCCCATTCCTTGCAGATATCAACTGGCCATTGTTCTCAGCTTAACGCAAGAGGTCTCTTACCTTACCTTCTTTCTGGAGTCCTCTACTATGAGTTCAGTTTTGGGCACCAGATGCAAGAGGGATACCACCCTCACTCAGTGTAGAGATCTTGCCATTATTTGGTCTCATTCTGACACTGCAATCCCACTAACTTCACCTATCACATGCACAGGTAAATATTTAGCACTGCTAGATTCGGAGGACACTCAGATACAGTATGTCAGTGCTTGTTATGAGGAAAGGGTGGGTGGGAGCACTGTGAAGGTGAGTATAAGCTGGTCGGTTGGTGGGTTTTAAATAGACCCCATCACTTTGTCCTAAATATATGGAAAGAAAGGATGTGAGTGCTTGGTCTATCAAGAGTTGAATACCTCTGGGGTTGATTTACCAAAACTGGAGATTGCAAAATCTGGTGCAGCTCTGCATAGAAACCAATCAGCTTCCAGGTTTTTGTCAAAGCGTAGTCGAGCAAGCTGAAGTTAGAAGCTGATTGGCTACCATGCACAGCTGCACCAGATTTGCACTCTGCAGTTTTACTGCCGGTTCACACAGGGGCAACACGACTTGCAGGCCGACTCACAGAGGCGACATGCATACAACTTCAGCGGCGACTTGCAAAACGACTTCTGTATAGAAGTCAATGCAAGTCACCTGAAGTCGCCCCAAAAATAGTACAGGAACCTTTTTCTAAGTCGGAGCGACTTGCGTCGCTCCTATTAGAACGGTTCCGTAGTACAGAACGGGACGCGACTTGTCAGGCGGCTAAGTCGCCTGACAAGTCGCTTCTGTGTGAACCGGGGCTTAGTGAATCAACCCCAATGTGTTTCAGGGGTCATACACAAATTATCCTTCACTGGGGTTTAGGATTGCTGTGTGAGAGCAACCTGGACAGTTGGTTAATCTTGAGTTTTAGTTCTTTATAATTGTATTTTGGACCTTGCTCAATAAAGTTGTCTAGCAGTATTTCTCCTGACTAAGTAAGATGAAAGGGACTCCACACAGGAATTCATAGGTAAATGTGGCCTCTGACTTGTGTTCACCCCAGGAGAGGGGAAAGATAATATCCACAAGGTGGGTCACCAGCCAAAAAGAGCCCACTCCCTCTGACTGCAGTATGCCCCTTTCACAAGGGCTGTCTGATCAGGTCCGCAAGTCTTTTTTTCAGGCGGACCCTCCTATCTCTTCTATGGAGCGGCGGATGTCAGCGGACACTAAGGCCTTAGTCATAAGGCCTTATAGGCAGAAACGCGTCAACTGACTTAATCTGCGTTTGTTCACTGTGGCTATTCAATAAAATTAAGAAGTTTTAAGAGCAATAACCGGAGTGCGGATCATTTATTCTACATTACCCTTGTGAAAGGGGCCTAACATATTCAACCCTGCAACCAGCTTCCCTTGCTCCTGATTTGAGGAGGATTTCTGCCAATCATAGAATGGGACCCTAGTTGCCCACTACAATGGAAGAAAAGGAGCAAACATATATAAGCACCCCTTACATGTGCAGCAGTACAGGAAGTTTATTTCAAGAAAAAAAAATCCTTGCCTGGACAGGCTACAGCATCTAACACGGGTGGACAAATTATTACGGCATTCAGGAGCCAGCTTGTCCAATCCAGGAGCCAGCAGGGTTTTCTTTATTAGCTAGCTCCATTGATACCCAACTAGGGAAAACCTCAAAATGTAGGTGCCAGCTGTAACTCTTAAAAAGCATTGGCTAAATAGTTCTGATCTAACAGCCAGCTTTTGCTTTCCTTACCAGTTTAAAACCATCAACAAAGGGAAGAAAACTAACATTATTGACTCCATGCTAAGGATGTTGGAACAGTACTCCAGTAACTTAGAAGATTTAATTCGAGAAAGAACAGAGGAACTGGAGGTGGAAAAGCAAAAAACAGAAAAACTTCTCTCCCAAATGCTTCCTCCGTGAGTATTGCCTGTGTGAAATGAATATTTCTAGCATGTAGGCTAGTGGAATTTGGTTTAATAAACTAAGGCTAGGTTTGCACTTGTAGCAGACCCCGCTGCCCCTCTGAAAAGCAATCTGCAGCATTTGTAAAAGCAACTAGTGCAGATAACTGAATTGGACCTGTTACCAGCCTCTTGCAATATCTGTACAGCAGAACTCAGAGTGAGGGAGAAGCAGCACAAACACCCTGCCTGGAGGAGAGAGCAGAGTGGTAGAGAATTAACGCATCTATCTGCTGCTTTTCCCTCATTGTTGTTGTTGGAAAGGACAAAACCTTGTTGTATTACTTAACCACTTGACCTCCGGAAGCTTTACCCACCTTCATGACCAGGCCATTTTTTTGTGATACGGCACTGTGTTACTTTAACTGACAACGCTGTACACAAACAAAATGTATGTCCTTTTTTCCCCACAAATAGAACTTTCTTTTGGTGGTATTTGATCACCTCTGCGGTTTTTATTTTTTACGCTATAAACAAAATAAGACCGACAATTTTGAAAAAAAACAATATTTTTTACTTTCTGCTATAAAACATCCAATATCCAATAAAAAATTTAAAAAATCGAATTTCTTCATCAATTTAGGCCAATATGTATTCTGATAAATATTTTTGGTAAAAAAAAAAATCCCATTAAGCGTATATTGATTGGTTTGCGCAAACCGTATAGCGTCTACAAACTATAAGATATTTTTATTCATTTATTTTTTATTTTTATTTGTTTACTAGTAATGATGGTGATCAGTGACTTATAGCGGGACTCGGATATTGCGGCAGACAATTTGGACAATTAGGCCTCATGTGTGCTGCTGATAAACGGACATTTAGGGGCAGTTGGGCGTTTTTTTCAGCAGCCCCTGAACTCTCCTCTGTGTTATCTTATCTGTCCATGTACAGTCGTTTAGAGGCAGTTGAGTTTGGTGGCATTTTTTTTTAAAGCAAAAAAAATGCGTTTAGGACAGAAGTTTATTGGCATTTGAAACACCAAATGCTTGTAACAGCGTGCAAACGCGTCCAAACGCGTCCAAACGCGGTAACTCGCATTTAGTTTATAGGCGTTTTTAATGGAGATACATTTTTGACCATTTACCAGGAATGTGCAGTCAGGGGAGGCAAGTGAGGCAAAGCCTCACCTGCCATTAACATAACAAAAAAACAAAAAAAAAGCTAAAAAAGAAAAAAGGATCGAGTTTTAAGTCTCGTAGCTCACAGAGACCGAGAGGCTGAAGTCCTACTCCATCACTGGTCAAACTTTGGGGCTCCTGTGACCTATGGTTCCAGAGATACTGGGCTTCTTGTGCAGCCTGTCAGAAGCTACATACAGAGCGGTCAGTTTAAATACAAGCCTGCTCTGTTTGCACCAGACTGAGAGGATGAGCTCCCAGTGCCTCTCACTTCTTGTCAGAAGCACTGAGCCTAATGGACAGCTTGGAGCCTTGGACCAATGGTAAAGCACCATTGGAACAAGCTGTCCAATAAAAATGCTGCAGTGAAGGCTGTCCTCTTACTGCAGTGTCATAGTCATGCTCCCTTCCAGCCCAGTCCTCTTAACTAGAAGGAAAAAGCATGGGTTTATGGGTATAAGATTTACCCACAATCCCAATGTTTTTCTCACACAGTTAAGAGGGAGAATGAGAATCTTCTGCCTGCTGAAAAGGTACAACCTAAATCATATATTAAAAAAAGACTGCGCTAAAAAAAGTGACATTAATAGTAACTATACATACATGAATATATAAATGGTGATGAATATCGATCTAACAAGTGATACAAAATATTGATAATATAATGAAAGCAAGATATCAATAAAAATAAATGTGAAAAATAATAAAATAATAAAAAAGTCCCAAATGAAATCAAGTATTTGAACACCAAATGACAAAAGTGACTGAAGATGAAATAAGAATGATCAGAAGAGAAACAGTCCTTGGAGACAAGGCAGATTCAATTGGTGATCGTAAATGTTAAACAACCAACACCCAGTGAGGAATCCTCCACCTTATTAGATGTACGCTTACCAGAGGTAAGCTAAATATCAGCTTAACTATGGACATCCACTCAGGGGAAAACGACTCCTCAAATCTCCTCACAGGGAAGGGGCAGGCAGAATCTCTCCGTGCGGTGGGTTCAATCGACATGCCGGGGGGGACCTGGCTAATGTCTCCTAGAACATGACAGTTGACGCTGAAAGGAAAAAATGTCCCCCTGTATGAGGTGTCACTGGAAGGAAAATGCCCAGAGTTGATGGTGTTACTGGAAAATATTCCTGTGTTGGTGGTGTCACATCTCTTTATAGTTCTAAACCAGTAGTAGTCAACCTCAGTCCTCAAGTACCCCTGAGTGGATGTCCATAGTTAAGCTGATATTTAGCTTACCTCTGGTAAGCGTACATCTAATAAGGTGGAGGATTCCTCACTGGGTGTTGGTTGTTTAACAGTTTACGATCACCAATTGAATCTGCCTTGTCTCCAAGGACTGTTTCTCTTCTGATCATTCTTATTTCATCTTCAGTCACTTTTGTCATTTGGTGTTCAAATACTTGATTTCATTTGGGACTTTTTTAGTATTTTATTATTTTTCACATTTATTTTTATTGATATCTTGCTTTCATTATATTATCAATATTTTGTATCACTTGTTAGATCGATATTCATCACCATTTATATATTCATGTATGTATAGTTACTATTAATGTCACTTTTTTTAGCGCAGTCTTTTTGGATTATTTTTGTTTATATATGTGCACGCCTCACTTTAGGACTGCAGCTCTAATTGTTTATAATCTAGTTAGCAGTATATTGTTTTGAGTAGCGCGGTAATTTTTGGTGTTTATTAAATCATATATTATTATGCTATATGTTATAACATAATAATTTATTATTTATTTATTTACTGTGAAATTACTTGTTTGAAGTTATAACTTCAAACTTCAGGAATTTGTCCATTAAGCCACCTGCTTGAGTACAAATTTGAAAATATAGTAAATTACCTTAAAAACAATATATAATAATTATTTGTATATTACTTATGGTAATTAACCCCTTGCCACCCAGGCTAATTCTGAAACCTCTCCTACATGTAAAAATCACACTTTTTTTGCTAGAAAACTACTCAGAATCCCCAAACATTATATATATATTTTAGCAGACACCCTAGAAAATAAAATGGTGGTTGTTGCAACTTTTTATCTTGTATGGTATTTGTGCAGCAGTTTTTTAAACGCCTTTTTTTTTTGGAAAAAAAACTGTTTCATGAATATAAAAAAAAAACATTAAAGTTAGCCAGATTTTTTTGTATACTATGAAGGATGATGTTACGCCAAGTAAACAGATACCTAACATGTCACGCTTTAAAATTGCGCACACTTGTGCAATGGCGCCAAACTTCGGTACTTAAAAATCTCCATAGGCGTCGATTTAATTTTTTTTACAGGTTACATGTTTAGAGTTACAGAGGAGGTCTAGTACTAGAATTATTGCTCTCACTCTAACGTTCATGGCATATGTAACCTGTGTGTGTCTGGCTCTGATACTAGCCAGTGCCTCACCAGCCACTGACCTCACCACATGTCCCTGCCATTTACAAGGCAAAAAACTCTTTCAAATCCAAACGTGGCTAAACGCAGCATGTAAACACGGCACAAGGGATGTTTTAAATCCTCGGTTACTAGCTGTCAAGTTCTATCGTTCCAGAGAGGTTTTAAAACGTCCTGTGTACACAAATCCTAACTGACACTTTTGACAATTTTTGTGGACCAGTGACATCAATACAGTGATCAGTGCTAAAAAGTATGCACTGTTACTGTACTAAAGACACTGGCTGGGAAAGGGGTTAACATCAGGGGCGATCAAAGGGTTAAATGTGTGCCTGACCAGTGCTTCACTGCTGTGTGGGAGGTGATTGTACTAGTGGAAGGTCTGCTTAGCAGAAACACAGGATCCATGTCTTCTGTACTGACAGAACAGAGATCTGCCATGTTTACATAGGCAGACCGCTGTTCTGCCTGTGTAACAAAGCATCTGCAGGTGCCGGTGGACATTGAGTCCACCGTACCTGCCGATCAGCTCCCGCTGTGTCTAATCGCAACAGGAGCAGGCCACCAACGGCGCGCGCCCCGCACCAGAAGTGCAGGATCACTCGTCTGTTTTTAGCGCCCTCCGACCACAAGTGTAAACTAGGCCTAAATCTCAGGAACGAATGGACAAAGTACAAATCCTTTGCCGGGTAAAACCACTCTCACACACACGATATATTAAATCTCTGTATTTAGCTGTTTGCCTGGAGTTCAGCCTTCCAAATAATTGCCTGTGGCTCTGTCTAGGTCTGTCGCGGAAGCTCTAAAAACAGGAGGCACGGTGGAGCCGGAATACTTCGATCTAGTCACCATCTACTTCAGTGACATTGTTGGCTTTACCACGATCTCGGCACTCAGCGAGCCCATTGAAGTGGTCGACCTTCTAAACGACCTCTATTCTTTGTTTGATGCAGTTCTGGGCAATCACGATGTTTACAAAGTAAGTAAAGCGGTGACATTTCACAAGGTTGTTTTTTCTCAGACAAAGGTTTCCCGTTTTTTTTTTTTTAACGCCAATAATTTAAAACTCTTATGCAAACAGAGGAGCTGGGGGGGCATTTGGGTGGATTTACTTAAGGCAAATAGACTGTGCACTTTGCAAGGGAATTTGCGCCAGAGCTTAGTAAATGAGGGGGAGCTCTGCTGACTTCCATCATTCAACCATGTGCAAGCACAAATGTTTTTTTTTTTTATTTTCCTTGCACGTGATTGGGTACTTTTTGCAAAGTGAAGCTTCGCCTCATTTACTAAGCTCTGGAGCAACTTGCAAAATGCACAGTCTATTAGATATGTGCAGAACAGAAAAGTTTGTTTAGTTTCGGATAGATTCATTATGTTACTAATTTCGTTTCATTGATTCGTTTTGGAATTCATTTAGTTTCATCTCATTTTGTTTATTTTTGTTTCGTCTTATTAATTGTCAAATTTTTGGATTTCAAATTTTTGGATCGATTCAAATTCTGTCTGAAGAATAGCTGGTTGTTAAGGAGCGGGCCGGGAAGCTGGCCGCCGCGTCCTTAACAACCGATGACTTATCAGCTTTCAGCGGAGCTCCCCACTAAGGGCTGAAATAAATGTAACCAAAATAATGCCAGCAATGAAAAATTCAGAAAATAAACAGAATGCATACCCCCCCCCCCCCACCCAATCCATACCAGGCTCTTTGGGTCTGGTATGGATTTTAAGGGGAACCCCATGTCAAAATCCATACTGGACCCTTATCCGAGCATAAAGCCTGGCGGGCCTGGAAAAGGGGGAGGACGAGCGAGCGCCTCCCCTCTCCTGAACTATACCTGGCCACATGCCCTCAACAGCCAAATGCACCTTGTCCCCATGTTGATGAAATTTTAAAACCCATACCAGACCCAAATTTGAATCATTACGAATATTTGGTATTCGTTAGAAAACAAATATACAAAATGAAATTAAATGATTTCAGCAAAATTCGTTACTATTTCATTTGGAGGTTCGGATACATCCGAATCCCTGAATAACCAAAAATTAATCAGAATTTCCATTCAGACTGAAACAAATTGCACATGTCTACAGTCTATTTGCCTTTAGTACATCCACCTCAGTGTGTGGCCTCAGGCAGTTGGTAGGGCAGCAGCTGTCATACCACATGTGGCATCGCCATTGAACTTGTATCGCTAGCCAAAACTTTCTTTTTTAAGTTTAGGATAGAGTAGGGAAGGGTTGGAACAAACCAAAATAAAGGCACTCTCTTCAATGGAAGCTAAATAGCAATGAAAAAACAAAAACAAAATAACAGAAGCTGACCTCCAGCTTTCCCTTCAGGCTTGCACAGCTGTACTGGCTCCCCTTCTGTACTAAAATTGTTTGCTCTGATTTCACTGCACCATGTGAGCTTCTCACAGTGTGCATTTGAAGTTGTAGCAAGTCAGATAGAGCCCCCCTCATTTCCTGGTTTGGGGATGTCCAGCATCATCTAGCCCAAGGGTCTCCAAGCTTTCCAAGCAAACGGCCAGTTTACTGTTCTTCAGGATTTAGGGGGGCCAGACTGTGGTCAGTGGGATTAGAAAATGCCCCGGCATCAGTGTTATGAAAACAGTCATGAAAACAGAAAGGTTTTATTTAATAATTTCATAATGAGTTGATGAGGACGAAATAACTTGGAAAGAGAAAATATAAGCAGATTAAACAGCTCTGATCACTCTTCACACTATCCAAAAACATTAGTGTTGCTAGAGATAAGACCTCCATTGGTGGCTCGAATATTGTCTGATCCTTGCTAAAATTCAAACCATGGGTGGCCTTGAAGAAAATATTTGGCCAAACAGTGACTGCGTTCCATCAGATGCAGTCATTTTTTGGCAGTGCCAACAACCATGGAAGGCAGGGTTACCTGAATACTTTGAAGATTCCTTCTTCCACATTCTTTAGCATAGATGGAGGAATTGACTGATTTTCTCTTTGTCTCTCATGGGCTGAACAGCCAAAATTCGAGCCATCTATGCCCAGCTATACACTTTATTTAGAAAATTGTTCTTCAATTAACACCACTCATTTTATCCTATTGTAATGACTTGTCTCTTCACAGGTGGAAACAATCGGTGATGCTTATATGGTGGCATCAGGTCTTCCCAAGAGGAATGGAAACAGACACGCGGCAGCCATTGCCAGCATGTCACTAGATATCCTGAGTTCTGTGGGCACCTTCCAGATGAGGCACATGCCTGACGTACCGGTCAGGATTAGGATAGGTCTGCACACAGGTATCCAGATCACTATTCTGTTTTTCAGTACAGTTGTATGATTGTGGTCAGCCAGCATTCCTTAAATCAGTGGTTGTCAACTTATGAGCTAAAGAATCCCTCAAATGTGGCCTCTGACATCATCAAGGGGCCACACATAATTCGAAGTGTCTCTAAAAAGTTTGGTGAATGGTATCAGAAAACAAACAAAAAAGAAAATACAAATAAATTACCTTTATTGACCTGTAAAATAATCGTCGTCCTTCACAACAAACTTTTGACAACGTTCATAAAGGTTCTGGAAACAAAGGCCTCTTAAGGAATCGCAGAATCACTGTCGCACATTCTTGGATTTGCTTATGAATGATGCCATTGTTGTCGAAGAAGGTGATCAACATTGTCTTGACTAGGGATGGGCCAAACGACCCTCTGTTCAGTTTGCACCAGTACTTTCGACCATCGCAAAAGTTCGGAACCAAATAACAAACCCCATTGAAGTCTATGGGACCTGAATTGGAAAAATCAAAAGTGCCCATTTTGAAGGCTTATATGCAAGTAATTGGGCATACAATAGTTATGGGGGTTTGGGTGGGGGAAATGTATCAATGAAAAAAAGTTTGTAAAAAACACCATTTTTGAATGAGCAGTAATTTATTGATGCTTAAAGTGAAAGCATAAAAATGAAGGGTCCCCTTAGTCTACCTGTAAAATGGCACATCTGTATTGTGTATAGAAGCTGCCGTAGCAATAATGGCATTTATAAAGCAAAAAAAATGAAAATTTCCCTGCAAGCTTTCTTTATTTTGTGTACAACAGCTTGCGGAGCCAGTCTGAATGAAATTTTTGGGATAAATTCTGGTGTCTCTTTTCCACAAACTTTGGATAGAAGTAACAGGTGCGGAAAAATTGGTCTTTGGGCACCTTCACACCGTAACCCTATAGAGGTACTCTTGATGAAAGCCAGAATTGGCCTTGCTGTCAAAAATTGCATTGATATGCACCTGTCAAACAGGTGCGGAAAAATTGGTCTCTGGGTGTTAATAGTGCCCATGAAACCTACACCAAAAAATTTTTTTCAGATGAAATCAACACCCACAACGGCAAGCAGCCTAGAAGTCCTGCAGAAATTCCAGATCCCAAAAACACTTAATCGAGGCGAGGATTGAAAAAATTTTGAAATGCATCACTTAGGCAGCTGCCTTCTCCACTGCTTCTCTCTTGACCAACAGAAGCCTCAAAACTACGTCTTCCAAGACACTGTAACCTACCAGAGATGGGAAAACCATTAGATAAACTTCTCTTTAGGGTGTCCTCAAGAAATTTCATCTTCTGCACTCTCTGTGGGGATGGGATGAGTTCTGAGACTTTTCCCTTGTAACGGTGGTCAAGGAGGGTTGCCAACCAATATTGATCCTTCTCCTTTACGCCACATATTCTTGGGTCCTTTTGCAGGCTTTGAAGCATGAGGGAGCCCATGCACTGCAAATTTGCAGAGGAATGAGAAGCAGACTCCTTGGGATCACTGAGAATTATATTATCTGGAACTGCCTCCTCTCGGCCACATACTACTCCCAAGGTTTCTGGTGATGGAAAACCATCTCTTACTATTTGACGTATGTCTTCCTCTGCTTTAATGCCTCCAAAACTGCCAGAATCCTCCTCCTTCTCCTCTTGTGTGTTCTGTGGTTTAGGAACAATGGTGTCTGCATAAAGTGGGCCTTGAGAGGAAAGGAAGTCCACCTCATCCTCCCGCTGCTCTGCCTCGAGTGCCCTGTCCATGCAGAGTCTGCTCCAGCTGGAACACAGCAGGGATTGTGTCACTAATGCATGCATTATCAATGCTCACCATCCTTGTGGCCTCCTCAAATGGTGACAGTACAGTTCATGCATCCTTTATGAGCAGCCATTGGCGTTGGGAAAAAAAGGCGAGCCGGCCTGAGCCTGTTGTTGTGCCATACTCACAACGGTACTCTTTGACAGCCCTCTGCTGCATGTGCAGCCGCTGCAGCATTGCAAAAGTACAGTTATAATATAATAAAATACAAGAGGATTAAAAGGGTCCTGCTCAGAAGAGCTTACAATCTAATAGGGTGGGGCAGGTGGTACAAAAGGTTGTAACTGTGGGGAATGAGCTGATGGAAGTAGTAAAAGATCAGTTGGAGACGTGATAGGCTTCCCTGAAGAGATGAGTTTTCAGGGATCGCCTGAAGGTAGCAAGAGTAGGGGATAGCCGGACAGGTTGAGGTAGCGAGTTCCAGAGGATGATAGAGGCTCTGGAGAAATCCTGGAGATGAGCATAGGAGGAGTAGATGAGAGAGCTTGAGAGTAGGAGGTCTTGAGAAGAGCAGAGAGGATGGTTTGGATGATATTTGGAGACAAGATTGGTGATGTAGTTTGGGGCAGAGTTGTGAATGGCTTTGTATGTTGTGGTTAGTATTTTGAATTTAATTTGCTGGGTGATTGGGAGCCAGTGTAAGGTTTGGAGGAGAGGGTTGGCAGACACTGAGCGGTTGGTAAGGTGGATAAGTCTGGCAGCAGCATTCATGATAGACTGAAGAGGGGATAGCCTATGGAGAGGCAGGCCAATGAGAAGGGAATTGCAATAGTCAAGGCAAAAGATAACGAGGGAGTGAATGAGGAGCTTGGTGATTTCATCTGTTAAAAAGGGGTGAATTTTAGAGATGTTATGGAAGTGAATTCTACAAACTTTTGACAACGATTAGACTTGGCGCTGAAATGACAGGTCAGAGTCTAGGATTACACCTAGTGCCCTGGCGTGAGGGGAGGGACTGATGGTTGCATTGTTGATTTTGATGGAAAAGTCATGGAGGGGGGCACATTAATAGCTCGGTTTTAGAGAAATTTAGTTAAAGGAAGTGGTGCAACATCCATGCTGATATATCAGTTAGTAAGTTAGTAATGCAAGAGGAGACTGAAGGAGTGAGGTGAGGAGTAGACAGATAGATTTGGGTGTCATCGACGTATAATTGGTATTGGAAACCGTGGGCAGTTATCAAGTGACCAAGGGAGGAGGTGTAGATAGAGAAGAGAAGGGGTCCAAGAGCAGAGCCTTGGGGGACCCCCACAGAAAAGGGCAATGGAGAGGAGGAGACAGAGTTGTAGGTAACACTGAAGGAGCGCTGTGATAGATAAGCAGAGAACCAGGATAGAGCAGAATCTTGGAGGCCAAGGGAATGTAGTTTATTGAGAAGGAGCGGGTGCTCAACAGTTTCAAAGGCCACAGAGAGGTCAAGTAGTAGGAGTATGGAGTAATGGCTGTTGGTTTTAGCAGTTAGTAAATCGCTAGTGAGTTTTAGTAAGGCAGTTTCCGTGGAGTGTTGTGAGCAAAAGCCAGACTGTAATGGGTCAAGAAGGTTATTTTCACTGAGGTAGGAGCTAAGACAGTTGTAGACAAAGCGTTCTAGAAGTTTAGAGGTGAATGGGAGCAATGAGATGGGTCTTAAGTTGTTCAGGTTGGTGGGGTCCAGCGAGGGCTTTTTAAGTATGGCAGTGATCTGCGCATGTTTTAGAGGGGAAGGTGCCACTAGAGAGGGAGAGATTGAAGATGTGAGGGAGGAAGCATAGGATAGAAGAAGAGGGTAACCATAGTAGTTATGAGGGAACAGGATCCAAGGGACAATTGGTTAGGTGGGCATCTGAGAAAAGTTTTGTAACCTCTTCAGTAGTAGCCAATTTAAAGGAGGAGAGTGTTAAATGTGCTGTTAGGCAAGGTATGTTTGGTGGGGAGGATGTACACACAGTGGAGGTGTCCTTACGAATTGCATCAATCTTGTCCGTGAAGTGATTGGCAATCTCTTAGGGACTGTATTATGCTGGAGGATACATCTTGAATTTTACCCATGCTCATTTGACTACCTGTAATAGGTGTCATGGTGGTCTGGTGAGTACATGTTTGCCTAATTATCAGTGGAGTGGCACTCATTTCTCACAGCAATTAAGAATACTCCATTTTTGACGTGGATTGAAGAATTTGGTGGTGGTTTTATGGACTTTATTATTTGTTACACATAGATTTATGAGCGCGGTATGGAATTTATATTTAGTTTCTTGTTTCATAGCTTGTTTATGAATAGCTAGTTGCTGTCAAACAAAGTCCCTTCTCCTAGACCGGCTACTATGATAGACAGAACACTGGTCCAATGTCAGTCCAGGAGGCAGGACTTTGACAGTGACCGGCTATTCGAATACAAGCTGTGTCTCAGTGGGAGATCCCCACTCTGTGTGATCCGGCAGCCAGATCCTCACGATTCCTCCCTGCTTGACTTGTGAGCACTGATAGGCTGCACCGATGGGCAATGATAGGCTGCACTGATGGGCAATGTTAGGCTGCATTGATGGGCACTGTTAAGTACTGGTGAGGCTGCACTTATGGACATTAATAGGCTGCACTGATGGGCAATGATAGGCTGCACTGATGGGCTATAATAGGCTGCATTGATGAGCACTGATAAGCACTGATGAGGCTGCACTGATGGGCACTGATGAGGCGGCACTGATTGCCAATGATGAGGTGTCACCGATGACCACTGATGGGGCTGCACTGATAAGGCAGCACTGATATTCTGCATGGATGGCCACTGATATGCTGCACTAATGGGCACTGTTAGGGTGCACTGATGGGCACTAATGAGGCTGCACTGATGGCCACTGATGAGGCGGCAATGATGGGTACTGGTAAACTTCACTGATGGGCACTAATGAGTCTGCACTGATATGCTGCACTGATGGGCACTGATGAGGCTGCACTGATGAGGTGGCACTGATAAGGCGGCACTGATGGGCACTGATATGCTGCACTGATGTGCACTAGTAGGTTGCACTGATGGCTACTGATGTGGCGGCGCTGATGGCCACTAATGAGGCGGCACTCTTAAGCTGCACTGATAAGGCAGCACTGATATGCTGCACTGATGGGCACTGATGTGGCTGCACTGATATGCTGCACCGATGGGCACTGATAGGTTGCACTGATGGACACTGATGAGGCTGCACTGATGGGACTGTACTGATGGGCACTGATAAGGCTGCTTTGATGGACACTGATAGGTTGCACTGATGGGCACTGATAGGCTGCACTGATGGGACTGTACTGATGGGCACTGAAAAGGCTGCTTTGATGGGCACTGATAAGGCTGCACTGATGGGCACTGATGAGGCTGCACTGATATGTGTTATGTTAATATTGGTAAAGTTGTTGTTATTATTTATTTTTATAACTTAATTCTGCATAGAACATTTAACAGTGTCATTTCATGAGATAATTTACGAGGGTGTGTGTAGGGGTGGACTCTTAAGGCCTTGCTAGTGGCTCAGGACTTTTAAATTTTGAGCCCTGCCCTAATCAATGTTTCTACTACAAACTAGGCACATTGGACACCAGGGCCTTAGATGGTAATTTTTTTTGCCCTGCAGCAGCTGATGGAGATATAGTGTCAAGTTCTGCTTACTTTTGTATTTTTATACTCCAATCAGCTATAGAATTATGACCACCCACCATAACCCGTTGAGGCATGGACTCCACTAGACCTATGAAGGGATGCTGTGGTATCTGGCACCAAGCTGTCAGTAGCAGATCCTTTAGGACAGTTCTGTAAGTTGTGAGGTGGGGCGTCCATGGATTGGACTTGATTTTCCAGCACATCCCACAGATGCTCGCTTGGATTGCGATCTTTTGAATTTGGAGGCCAAGTCAACATCTCAAACTCACTGTTGTGTTCCTCAAACCATTCTTGAATTCATCCAACTAGACCACCTTCTTCCATTGCTCCATGATCCAGTTCTGATGCTCACATGCCCAATGTAGGAGCTTTTCGGTCAGCATGGGCACCCTAGCAGGTCTATGGCTACGCAGCCCCATACACAACAAACTGCAATGTACTGTGTGCTCTGACACCTTTCTATGGGAACCAGCATTAACTTTTTCAGCAATATAAGCTATTGGATTGGACTATTGGCTTCAGTTTTGGGGTTGCTCTGACCCAGTCTTCAAGCTATTACAATTTTCCTCCTGCCATTGTCGCTTGAATCCTTATGCCGCACACACACGGTCGGATTTTCCGATGGGAAATGTTGGATGTGAGCTTGTTGTCAGAAAGTCCGACCGTGTGTATGCTCCATCGAACATTTTCTGTGGGACTTTCTGCCAACAAAGGTTTGCTAGCAGGTTCTCCAATTTTCCGCCAACAAAACTTTGTTGTTGGAAAGTCCGAATCTTTTGTATACAAGTCCGTCGCACAAAAGTTCACGCATGCTCAAAATCAAGCAGAAGGAGCCGCACTGGCTATTGAACTTCCTTTTTCTCGGCTCGTCGTACGTCTTGTACGTCACCGCGTTCCCATGTTCGTAATTGTTGGCCAACATTTGTGTGACCGTGTGTATGCAAGACAAGTTTGAGCCAACAACCTTCGAACAAAAATCCACGGTTTTGTTGGCGGAAAGTCCGATCGTGTGTACGGGGTATTACACTCTGGCATTTTTTCTGCTCTCAACACACAAATTCAGGAACAACATGTTCACATGCAGTCTAATATATCCCACTGACTTACTGGTGCAATTATTGAGCACCATTAATTGCATTAATCATTATTCACAATTAATCTTTTTCCTTCCACTTCACAATTATGTGCCACTTTGTGTCCCAATAAAATACATTTATGTTTTTGGTTTGGGGGTACGAATACTTTTTCAAGGCACTGTATATCTAAAACCAAAGTATTTTTATTTTGGTTGAGTCAGGAATGTTTAAAACCTGACGCTTTTTTTTTTTAATCTGTGTCCTAATCAGAAGATTTTCTTCCACATTCTGTCCCATAAACACAAAGGGAGGTGAGATGATATTGCTCCATGGTGAGAGAAGTGCCCTCCTCTTAGGCCTATTTTACATGGGTACATGGGGCCGGTAAGAACAAGTGGCTGAGGTTTTGCCACACCCCCGGTCACCCACCTAAAGAGTAAAATTACAACCAGAACAGGCTGTGCACATGCTATGGCAAATTTAACACGGCATGCCGAGCTGACAGGTAGCACTGCCAGGTCAATGGGGCCACGCTGCAGGTGCAAGCCAAACTCGCGCTCCGAAACTTCCTTTGGGCAGCACGCATCGGGCGATTTGTTGCGTGACAATAGCGCCAAAATCGCACCACGTTTAGGGTACCATTAAGAAATAATGGCATTGCAAACGTGTACAGTGTTTTGACGCAATTCTGGAATCATGGTCAGAATCGCAGCGATTCCGCCCGTGAATCAAATGTGTGAACAGAGCCTTACTGATGCATCTTTATGGCTGCCTATTCATAATAGAAATGTTTATATATATTTTTCTTTTTATTAAAATTTTCAGAATAAAGTTACAACCATTAAAAAAATAAGTCAATATCACAATTGTATTTATTTTTATTAAAGGGCCATGTGTAGCTGGAGTTGTGGGCCTTACTATGCCTCGTTACTGTCTGTTTGGAGACACAGTGAATACGGCTTCACGAATGGAATCCACGGGATTGCGTAAGGCTTAATGATTATCCCACATAATTATACATACTGTACATTGGCGGCTGTTACTGATATGGCTTTATGACCACCCGAAAGTCATTGATCAACCTTCAGCACTGACATTGGGAGCACAAGGGTTTTGATCATAAACAAAGGATTATGGTTACAAATAAGCCCATTTCAATCCATCCAATCGGATCCGCCTGCTCAGTGGGGGATCTCTCCGCTGATCCCCGCTGAACAGGCAGATGACAGGCCTGTGTCTGTCCCGCTATGCGGACACAGCCTGCTCCCTTCTATGGGGCGGTTGGATGGAAACAGACTGCATGTCCGTTTCCATCCAATTGTCATCCGATCCGATCTGCCCAAAGGATGGCAAACGTATCCCCATATGCCTGTTTTTAGATTGGATGCCAGCGGGTGACAGCGGACACATATCTCCTGATATTCGCCACCCCATAGACAAAAATGGGTGGTCCAACCTCATTAGTCTGCTGCTGTGAAAGGTGCCTTAGGGTTAGAGCTTGCTCACACCAAGTGTGTTGATCTGCACTAATCAAAGAAGGCACATTGCAAGGCCATTGAAAAACCATTTGATCCAGTGGCGGCTGGTGTTTTTTTTTCGGGGGGGGTAATGCGGCAGACAACCACCCATCCCCCCCTCCCCCCCTGAGCAGCACCCACCCCCTGCTGTTTGCCAGTCGGTCCAGCACTTACCCCATCGGCAGCAGGTGGCAGGCAGCAGGCAGCAGGCAGAGTGGTGCAGCAAGCTCCGGTCCTCTCCTCCATGGCGGCTTCCAGCTCCTCCCCTCCTCCTCCTAGGCGTCCAATAGGATTGTCTGGGGGGTTCAGCCAATCGGGTGACCGGTGTCAAAACCCGCTTCCCGATTGGCCGGGAGGAGGATCAGTGTTACAACAGTGAATGCTCATTCGCTGTTGTAACACACCCGGGTAGGATTGGTGCGCACCGAACCCACCCTATACTGAAGCCTATTAGAGCCTCTGGGTCTAATTGGTGCTTCAAAAAAAAAAAACAGCCTCCCCGCATTGGAATCCATGCGCTGGTGTTCTGAAAGGGACTAACACTGCCACTTGAATGAATAATAATAAACTACTGTATAAACTGCTAAAGTGAATAGCGGCACTGTAAATGAATAACTAAATTAACATTGAATAATAAAAGAATGACAAGTGATAAAGAAACAAAACAAAAACAAAAGTTCATTGACTCAATAAGTCCTTAAATGTAACAGTGATTAATCAATAAATGCATTGAAAGCAGATTCAATATACTGTATTTATTGGCGTATAACACTCACTTTTTCACCATGAAAATTGAGTGCAAATAGCGTGTGCGTGTTATACGCCAATACTTCAGTTTTAGCTGTCTCGGAGGGGACAGGGAGGGGGGGCAGGAGGAGCACCGTCAGATTACATACAGTGAGAATCTACTGTTTACTTGGCGGCCTCTGTAATAGGAACTCCTGTCTCCTGGGCCGCCATTGGACCACTGTTCTGTCTATCATAGGAGATTCTCACTGTATGTAATCTGTCGGCGCTCGTCCCGCCCCCCTCCCTGTCCCCTCTGGGCTGCAGATGGGCATCGATCAGGCTGCACTGATGGCAATGGTGAGGCTGCATTGATGTGGACTGATGAGGCTGCATTGATGGCACTTGTGAGGCTGCAGATGGGCATTGATCAGGCTGCATTGATGGTAATGGTGAGGCTGCAGATGGGCACTGACCCTTATTTTACTTCAAAGTTCCTTATTTAAAATTTAAGTTTTTTTCCTGAAACTTCCCTCTTAAAATGAATGTGCGTGTTACACGCCTGTGCATGTTATACGCCGATAAATACGGTAGTTCATCCACCATACCACGTGCAAACGGTGATTCCACTCCCCTCTGGGTGTCCACTTACCAAATGAAGTTGCCTTGCACTCTCATGCTCGGCAAATAAGCATCAAGCCATATAGGGTTAAATCATCAATCGATCTCCCATCCATGCGATTGATCTCATGGAAAGATCAACATATATGAAAACAAAGTGCAGTAACGTTTGATCAAATTTATTAAAAAAAAGGTTTCAAACATTGTACTTACATAGGTTAAATTAAAATTGTGCATGTGATACATCCACTGCAGCAGCGTGAGACTGGCAAAGCATGGTCACAACAAACTCAGTGTGTAGTAGTATCTCACCCACACCGGAATCATCACCACCAGAATCATCACCGCCGGAACGTCACTTCCGGTATTGCGTCTGATGTCACTAATGGCTGCTATACAGCCACGTACAAACGCGTTTCGTCATCACAACTTACTCATGGGATTTAATTTACTTAGCCTGCTTAATATTTAAAGGGACAGCACAATTTTTTATTAGGAGTAATGGGTAAAAAGTCCTCTTATCTGTATGAATTCCAAAGTCCATAATATTTATCTATTATATAATATTTGCAATTATATTTTGTGACATGTCCTTTTTTTTATCCCATCACAGCTTACAGAATTCACGTCAACCAAAGCACAGTGGCCACACTTCGCACTCTACCAGAAAACTATAAAATAGAACTTAGAGGAAAAACAGAATTAAAGGTAACTTCAACCATTAAAGTCATATTGGGCCTTCACAATTTGAAATACTTAGACCATTCCTCTACCAGTTTTCCTTGAAAGCCCCTTCATAGCTCAGGTTGCCACAACAAAAGATTGACTTTATTATTTTATTTTTTTCCAATTGATAACATTGGCATATGTTTGAGCATATAGTAAATGCAATTGTCAGGTGTCCACAACCTTTGGCCATATAATGTATTACGGGTTGACCTGACAAATTTATTGAAGGGCAAGTGTATTGACATCATTTCTTCTATTAAAAATTATTCACACTGGTTTAAGGAACTTTTTGGATGTTCCATTATGTATACACAGGACTTTTTTCAGCGGGAACATGGGGGAACGTACCTGCAGCACTAAACGTATGTAATGGGACTCTGGGGTGTGCTGGAGGACCTATTGATGTTGGCTGCTGGTGGATCTATTTTGCTGGTGGAGTGGGTTCTATGTTGCCTGGGGGGGAATGGGTGGAGTGTCTATTGTTGCTGGGAGGGATCTCCTGTTGAGGAAGAGGTCTTATGTTGCTGGCAGCTGGGAGGTCTATTAATGTTGGTTGCTGGAAGATCTATTGTTGCTGGTGGAGATCTATTTTTGCTGGGGGGGGGGGGGGGGAGTATTTTTTGCTTGTGGGGGGATCTATTTCTGCTAGTTGCAGGAGAATTTTTTTTTACTGCTTTGCTTGTTGTTATCATTAACAAATAAATACAACTTACTTAGCACCACAAAATGATACTTGTTTCTGTTTTCTCTAAAAGGGGCAGTACTAGGAGGTGGATAGGGGATGGAATGAAGGAAAATTGCTTAGAGGTGGGTCAGGGGTGGAACTAAGGGACAGTGCTCAAAGATGGTTAGGGGTTGGAACCAAGGGACAGTGCTCAGAGGTGGGTAGGGGTGTAACCGAGGGACAGTGCTCAGAGGTGGGTAGGGTTTGGAACCAAGGGACAGTGCTAAGAGGTAGGTAGGGGGTGGAACCAAGGGACAGTAATCAGAGGTGAATAGAGGGTGGAACCAAAGAACAAGGCTTAGAGGTGGGTAGGGTTTGGAACCAAGGGTTAGTGCTAAGAGGTAGGTAGGGGGTGGAATCAAAGGACTGTATTCAGATGTGGGTAAAGGGTGGAACCAAGGGACAGTAATCAAAGGTGAGTATAGGGTGGAATCAAAGGACAGGGCTTAGAGGTGGGTAGGGGATTGAACCAATGGACAGTGATCAGAGTTGGATAGGAGGTGGAACCAAGGGACAGTGCTCAGTGGTGGAAAGGGGGTGGAACCAAGGGACAGTGATCAGAGGTAGGTAGGGGGTGGAACCTAGGAACAGTGTTCAGAGGTGGGTAGAGTGTTCAACCAAAGGGCAGTGCTCAGAGGTGGTTAGGGGGTGGAACCAAGGGACAGTGATCAGAGGTGGATAGAGTGTGGAACCAATGGACAGCGCTCAGTGGTGGATAGGGTTTGGAACCAAGGGACAGTGCTAAGAGGTAGGTGGGGGAGGGGTGGAACCAAGGGACAATGATCAGAGGTGGCTAGGAGTGGAACCGAAGGACAGTGCTCAGAGCTGGGTAGGGAGTGGTACCAAGGGACAGTGCTCAGAGGTGGATAGAGTGTGGAACCAAAGGACAGTGCTCAGAGGTCTGTAGGGTTTGGAACCAAGGGACAGTGCTAAGAGGTAGGTAGGGGGTGGAACCAAGGGACAGTGATCAAAGGTGGGTAGGGGGTGGAACCAAGGGACAGTGATCAGAGGTGGCTAGGGGTGGAACCGAGGGACAGTGCTCAGAGGTGACTAGGGGGCAAAAACAAAGGGTGACTCGGAAAGGGGAAGTACCTGCACCTATTCTCTGAGAAAAAAACCCCCTGAGTATACATAAAAGTGTGATGGAGATTCCAAAAGCGTGTATGAGGCTGAATACATGGGGTAAACTACAGAAAAAAAGACCCATAAGTGTTTATAGAAAAATATCTTAATGTAAATTTTACATGTATATATTTTGATCCTTTATAGTAAAGTGTGATACACAGCATTTTGAATTGTGTTGTCTGATTTTGTCAGACTATATCCTGTAAATGCATCTCAACCCATTGAAGGAACTAGCCTGTACCATTGTGGATCACGGATGGGAGGGTTCTTTTCTTTCCTTGCTTAACGTAAACTAAAAATGGTATTCTTATTTAGGGAAAAGGTGTGGAAGAAACCTTTTGGCTAGTTGGAAAAGATGGATTTAACAAACCTTTACCAAAGCCTCCAGATATAAAGCCAGGGTAGGTATTTCACCTTATTCACAACATGATCGGAGAAGCCAGTATGCATGTTATGTACAGCCTGTCATAGGCAAGGATCTATTTTATTTTTAATTTTTTGCTTAAAACTAACACATTTTAAATGTGAAAATTTCAGAGTTAACATTAATCTGTTTTATTTGGTATGATGTATACCAAGGTGTGATTACCGATAAAAGAAGAACAAGACATTGTTCATCATGTAGAAAAATATTGGGCATTTTATAATGTTTAGGCTTTTTTGGCTAACTTTTTTGCTTGGAAAAGGGCATAAAATGTCTTTCCTCTTATGCCCCGTACACACGATCAGACTTTCCGCCAACAAAACAGTGGATTTTTGTTTGAAGGTTGTTGGCTCAAACTTGTCTTGCATACACACGGTCACACAAATGTTGGCCAACAATTATGAAGGTGGGAACGTGGTGACCTACAAGACGTACGACGAGCCGAGAAAAAGGAAGTTCAATAGCCAGTGCGGCTCCTTCTGCTTGATTCCAAGCATGCGTGAACTTATGTTACGTGACTTGTGTACACACGATCGGAAATTCCGACAACAACGTTTTGTTGGCGGAAAATTTGAGAACCTGCTAGCCAACATTTGTTGTCGGAAAGTCCGACAACAAATGTTCGATGGAGCATACACACAGTCGGACTTTCCACCAACAAGCTCACATCCAACATTTGTTGTCGGAAAATCCGACCATGTGTATGGGGCATTAGTGGAAATGCACTCCTTGATCTCCCACTCCAGTGCTCTATGCTGCCATAGATTATTATCAGGCACCCCTCATCACAAGTGTCCTTACACAGACCTCTAGTGTTGAGGAAAAGAGGGGGATGCCTGACAAGGTCAGTAAGTGTGGAAGTGTGGTCAGATAAGTGTGATCAGAGAAGTGTGGTCAGAGAAGTGTAGTCAGAGAAGTGTGGTCAGAGAAGTGTGGTCAGAGAAGTGTGATCAGAGAAGTGTGGTCAGAGAAGTGTGATCAGAGAAGTGTGGTCAGAGAAGTGTGGTCAGAGAAGTGTGGTCAGAGAAGTGTGGTCAGAGAAGTGTGATCAGAGAAGTGTGATCAGAGAAGTGTGGTCAGAGAAGTGTGATCAGAGACGTGTGGTCAGAGACGTGTGATCAGAGAAGTGTGGTCAGAGAAGTGTGGTCAGAGAAGTGTGATCAGAGACGTGTGATCAGAGACGTGTGATCAGAGACGTGTGGTCAGAGAAGTGTGGTCAGAGAAGTGTGATCAGAGAAGTGTGGTCAGAGACGTGTGATCAGAGACGTGTGGTCAGAGAAGTGTGGTCAGGGAAGTGTGATCAGAGAAGTGTGGTCAGAGAAGTGTGATCAAAGAAGTGTGGTCAAAGAAGTGTGATCAGAGAAGTGTGGTCAGAGAAGTGTGATCAGAGAAGTGTGGTCAGAGAAGTGTGGTCAGAGAAGTGTGGTCAGAGAAGTGTGGTCAGAGAAGTGTGGTCAGAGAAGTGTGGTCAGAGAAGTGTGGTCAGACTCTTGAGCCTATTGTATTGTGCAGTCTTATTTAGACATGCTGTGCAGCAGCTATAACTGGAAAGTGCAGGTAAGACTTAAAAAAATTTTGGTTGTTTGTACTATGTCTTATGACTGAATATCTATTTCTGTGACTTCAATTGGGCTTTGATATAGGATGCATCTGTTGCAGTTTGCAAATCATCTGTGAATCAGTCTGAGCCCAATTCTATTCAAAACATTTTTTTTGTTTTGTATGGACTTTGGAAGAGTAAATACTGCTGTCTGTGACCCCGTTGAGGACATTTCACTTCATTTCCTGTGTCTGTGACAGCTGAGCAAAAGGGAGGGGCTTTTACTGAGACAGAAAGACACAGACAGTAATAATAGCCAGACAGAGGTTCTAACCCTTTCAGATGTGTCCTCAGTGGAAGGATTTCCTATTACTTCATCTCCTGACATGAATAATAACCTAACAGAGGTCATCGGTTCAAAACAAAAACAAAAACTTTTGTTTGAGCTGAGCTTGGAGGGTTGTGTCTCTTCTTTGTAAGCCAAACTGCATTGTGTAATCTGATCTCCCTTCTGTTCAGGCCTATTTTACAAAAGGAGTGGTTCCTTAAAGCTTGCACCTCTCTGGCTGTAAGTGGTATCTACACTATATTACCAAAAGTATTGTGACACCTGCCTTTACACGCACATAAACTTTAATGGCATCCCAGTCTTAGTCCGTAGGGTTCAATATTGAGATGGCCCACCCTTTGCAGCTATAACAGCTTCAACTCTCCTGGGAAGGCTGTCCACAAGGTTTAGGAGTGTGTCTATGGGAATGTTTGACCATTCTTCCAGACGTGCATTTGTGAGGTCAGGCACTGATGTTAGACGAGAAGGCCTGGCTCGCGGTCTCCACTCTAATTCATCCCAAAGGTGTTCTATCGGGTTGAGGTCAGGACTCTGTGCAGGCCAGTCAAGTTCCTCCACCCCAAACTCGCTCATCCATGTCTTTATGGACCTTGCTTTGTGCAATCCCTGTTTTTCAAGCTTGGCCCCTTAGTTCCAGTGAAGTGAACTCTTATGCCGCGTACACACAACCGGACTTTCTATCAGAATAAACTCTGACGGTCTTCCAGACGGAGTTCCGCCGCTGAAACGGACTTGCCTACACACGATCACACCAAAGTCCGTTCATTTAGACGGGACTAGAAAAGGAAGTTCAATAGGCAGTAGCCAATAACTGCCCTTGCGTCGTTTTTGGTCCGTCGGAATAGCATACAGACGAACGGTTTTCCCAATAGGAATTGATTCCGTCGGAAAGATTTAAAACATGTTCTGTTTCTAGGTCCGTCAGGAAAAAAAAAGTCCGCTGAAGCCCACACACATTCGGAATATCCGATGAAGTGATTCTGTCGGAACTTTTTCTGCCGGAAAGTCCGGTCGTGTGTACGTGGCATTAAGGTGTCAGCATACCAAGACATTTTGGACAATTTCATGGTCCTAACTTTGTGGGAACAGTTTGGGGATGGCCCCATCCTTTTCCAACATGACTGCGCACCAGTGCACAAAGCAAGGTCCATAAAGACATGGATTAGCGAGTTTGGGGTGGAGGAACTTGACTGGCCTGCAGAGTCCTGACCTCAACCCAATAGAACACCTTTGGGATGAATTAGGGTGGAGACTGTGAGCCAGGTCTTCGTGTCCACATCAGTGCCTGACCTCACAAATGCGCTTCTGAAAGAATGGTCAAACACTCCCATAGACACACTCCTAAACCTTGTGGACAGCCTTCCCAGAAGAGGTGAAGCCGGTATAGCTGCAAAGGCTGGGCCAACTCAATATTGAATCCTATGGACTAAGACAGGGATGCCATTAAAGTTCATGTGCGTGTAAAGGCAGACGTTCCAATACTTTTGGTAATATAGTGTATAAAATATTAATTTGCAGTATTTCATATTTAACCGAACATAAGAAAGGCCATAACATCAGTTCACAAAAGAATGATTCATGTGATATTTACATTGTCATGCTTTTTTTTCTGCTCCTTTTAATTAGCCTGCTAAATTTACCATAGAAGTATAATAATGTTGAATTTTTTTTCCGAGTTCTGTATGTGAAAGTCAATTCAGAAAGAATGCCGTAATCACTTTGAGAATATTTTGACAAAATGTTATCATTTTGGCAACTTGCATTTCAGTCATTTTGTCAGGGTGTTTTTTAAAGCTTTAAAAAGGCTCCTGAAGGTTATGGAGGTTCAGCATCTATGTAGGTTCATTTAGCATTTAGGTTCTAGTTCAGCATTAGAGCATTTTTTTTTTTCATTTGTTGCACACATGTAAAAATCTTCATTTTTGGCCATAAAATTACTTACCCCCTGAAACATTATTTATTTTCTAAAAGCAGAGGCCCTGTAGAATAAAAAGAGGATAGTTGCAGTTTTTTTTTATCTCACATGATATTTGCACAACTGTTTATTAACCCACATTTTCACAAATGTAGCAAAGTCCCGGAGCCCATGAAGCCCAATGGTGACCTCCAGAGATAGGGACCGCTGACACCTTTCAGTGTAGAGTGGGTTACAAGGCATGGTGGGTTTAATGAAAGAGGAACAGGTGGGCGCCAGACACTTTTTGAATACAAAGAGATTTATTGTCTCTTAAACAGAACTATGGGAGAGAGGATTAGGGCCAGGACACCATTAGGTAGATGCAATGTTAATTGGCAGACTCCGAGACTTCTATAGGTAGACAGCTATACAGGTGAAGCCCTCCAGCAGGACACCACTTCTGTATAGGTAGGACTGCTGTCTCCTATAGCAACAATCTTGTAGCTGTTACTAACGGTAATGTATTCAACTATCTGCAACACGAACAGTTCCCTTTACTCCACACTCTATCATTGTGGGTCTTCACTCAACGAGCTCCCAGTCTCTCACACTAGACTTCAGATCCACTAGCCACTGGATCCCTTGAGCTCTTTCACTGTAGCACTCAGTATCTTCCTCAAGCGTCACCCCTGCTTCCCTGCTGGGTCCCTGGTTTGGTACTCACAGATACTACTCAAGCTTCACCCCTGCTGACACGTTGGGTCCCTGGCTTGGCACTCCACAAGCGTCGCCTCTGCTGTCAGGCTGGGTACCTGACTTGGCACTTGCTGATGCTTTCCCACTTCTTTACCGTCCCCGGCTGGCGAGAAGTCTGCTCTGGTACTGGCTTCAGCTTCCTCACAATGATCACTGGTAGCAAGGTGGATGGTCCCTTTGTGGCGACAGCTTCCCCTCTACCTCCGACCACAACTGGTTCCCTGGCCAACGGACCGTTACTTCTGGTTGGGTGGAACTGTTACTTCTGGTTGGACTACAAGCCTGCAGTCCCAACCCTGCACTACTTCTGGATAGGCACTCAGAGATCCTAGCAGCCAGATGTCCCCGGGATAGGCCTCTGCAATAATATAAACCTAAACCTAAAATAAAACCACCTGCCAATGACATGGCCGCAGCCAGACACCCGAAGAAGCCGGTAGAAGATGCCATGAGGGACCTTGGACATTTGAAGGAGAGGCAGGTATTGCGAAGTTTAGTTCTGCTTTAAGTTAACAGACAAGGAATTTAATATCTTCCTCAAGCGTCACCCCCGCTTTCCTGCTGGGTCCCTGGCTTGGTACTCACAGATACTCCTCAAGCTTCACCCCTGCTGACACGTTGGGTCCCTGGCTTGGCACTCCACAAGCATCGCCTCTGCTGTCCGGCTGGGTACCTGACTTGGCACTTGCTGATGCTTTCCCACTTCTTCACCGTCCCCGGCTGGTGAGAAGTCTGCTCTGGTACTGGCCTCATCTTCCTCACAATGATCACTGGTAGCAAGGTGGATGGTCCCTTTGTGGCGACAGCTTCCCCTCTACCTCCGACCACGACTGGTTCCCTGGCCGACGGAACCGTTACTTCTAGTTGGGTGGAACCGTTACTTCTGGTTGGACTACAAGCCTGCAGTCCCAACCCTGCACTACTTCTGGATAGGCTCTCAGAGAGCCTAGCAGCCAGATGTCCCCGGGATAGGCCTCTACAATAATATAAACCTAAACCTAAAATAAAACCACCTGCCAATGACATGGCCACAGCCAGACACCCAAAGAAGCCGGTAGAAGATGACGGTGAGGGACCTTGGACTTTTGAAGGAGAGACAGGTATTGCGAAGTTTAGTTCTGCTTTAAGTTAACAGACAAGGAATTTAAGTCCAACTTCAGTTAAAACTTTTAGACAGGTAACAAAGCAGGTAAAATAGTAGAAGTTGCAATTCTTCCCCTACTCTCTCTATAACAAAACAAAGGCTCTCTCATACGGGTAGCTGTGGTACAGTAAGGTAGGGGCAAACAGGTCCGCACACATACTGCAGCGCCGATGCTTTGCTTCGCCACCCTATTTTTAACTTGGGCTGTAGAGCTTGACAGCTGGCCCCGCCTGTCAAACTCTCCCCATTGAGATGAATGGGGCCTCCCTGCAAACCGCAAGCCAAACAATTTGCTCTAGGGTTCCCTGAGAAGAGATCCACCGCAGAACGCTTTTCAGAGTGCGGTAAGCATTGAAAGAGCTCTAATGCCCTGTACACGACCGGTTTTGCCGTCGGAAGAAACTCTGAAGGTTATTCAGACGTAATTTTGACGGAATTCCGCTCAAACTGTCTTGCATACACACGGTCACACCAAATTCCGACCATCAAGAACGCGGTGACGTACAACACGTACGACGGGACAACACGTACGACGTCTCGTACTTGCTTCAGAGCATGCGTCATTTTTGGTACGTCGGAACAGCATACAGACGTTTTCCCGATAGGAATTTGTTCCGTCGGAAAAATATAGAACATGTTCTCTATCTAATTCCGTCTGAATTTTCGACGTAAAAAGTTCGATGGGGCATACACACAGTCGGAATATACGATGTAAAGCTCCCATCGGACTTTTTCTGTCGGAAATTCCGACCGTGTGTATGGGGCATAAGATGTTTTGGCTTTACATACACTTTAAACATTTTGATGTGAAAATGATCATGATATAAAAAAAGGAACCCATCTTAACCTCCCTGGCGGTTTTCCCAAGTGTGGCTCGAGGTTAAATTTCAGTACCATTAGCGGTAACCCCGAGCCACACTCGGGATTGTATTGCAGGATCCTGGTGCGGTATACTTACCTTGTCCCCAGGATCCTGCGATGTCCCCCCCGCTGTGTCCATGGGCTGTGTCCTCCGCCCCGTTGTCCTGCATGCCGGGCTCCGTTCCCTGCGAGCGTCGCAACGCATGGGGGCGGAGCCTGGTGGCAAATTCAAAAAATTGAAAATTCATAATACATACAGTACTGTAATTACAAATTACATTACTGTATGAAATCATTTCACATCCTATTTGTCCCCAATGCTTTGTCCAATGCCCTGCATGCAGTTTTATATGATATATACTGTTCTTTCTGCCTGGAAACTGGAGATTGTCCATAGCAACCAAAAAGTGTCCCTTTACGTCAAAAGTGGTTTTAGACCAGCTAGAAAACCGCGATAGTAAATTAGAACACTTGCAGAATTGAGCGATAGTGAATCGTGGGGAAATTAATTTTATTTTTATTATATTATTATTTTTATAATTATTTATAGTTATTTATTATATTATAATTTATGATTTTGTGTTTCAAACGTTATCATACCCGGGATGTCTACTTGACTTTGGACAGATATAAGTGTTTTATTGCTAAGAATTACAGGCCTACAATATAAAACGCCAAATTTCTATGCAAAACAATTTTATCGCTTTGAGACGCAAAAATCTAACATAATTATACCACCAGGGAGGCTACAAAAGCTATTGCGGCTTGGTGAGTTGTATACAGTAACAAAAACAACAACAACCACAAAAAAACGCACATTCCTTATAAGTCTGTTTTATGCTTTTGCTATATTTTTACAAACTTATTTGTGTTACCGAAAAGGATTTGAAATTCACGATCCCGCACCTATAAATGTGATTATACATAATAGCGTTATGGCTTCTTCCCCCCCGCTGTTTACTTTGCATATAAAGCACCGTCTTTAGCCAATGTATGCCTAACTTATATGTTGTCATAAAAACGTGCGGCAGATGTTGATTAATGACTGCGTCTTCAAGGCTCTGCTTTTATGGGGCGCCATAAATTGTCTTTAATAGGGTAATATCTCAGCACAATGAAAAGCGCTTGCGGCGTTCTAAACTTGATAATTGGAACTGAAAAGATGTGAAGGAGAAAAAAAAAAATAAAAATATAACAGCAGACAAAATAAATCCAGTGACCAGCATAATAAGAGAAAGGGTTCTGTAAACCAGGGAATTTGAAGAACTGCAGGACATGTAAATAACAAACATTGGACTGTTAATATGCAGTCAGAATAATATAGAAGGATGAACTTCCCCTGAATATTGATGATGAAGTTGCGGTAAAACTTAGGATGTGAGTATCGCTACATTAGAAAGAAAGAGGGTTAAGTCTTGATTATTAAAGCATATTAACCACTTGTAAAAATCAGCATTTTTTTGCTCGCAAATTGCTTAGAACCCCCAACATTATATATATTTTATTATATAGCAGAGGCCCGAGGGAAAAAAATGATGGTGGTTGCAATTTTTTCATGTCTCACGATATTTGTGCAGCTGTTTATAAAATGTAAATTTTCAGGGAAAAATACACTTTAATTTTAGTGCAAGCAAACACAATATAGTACCCAATTTTGGTAAAATATAAAGAATGATGTTACACTGTGTAAATAGATACCTAACATGTTACGCTTTAAACTTGTGCACGCCCCTGGAATGGCGACAAACTACGGTACATTAAATGATCCATAGGCAACGCTCTTAAAGCCTGTACAGGTTACCAGGAGGTCTGGTGCTAGAATTATTGTTCTCACCCTGATGTTTTCAGCACAACCGCACACGTATGGTCCGATCACTGTTTACATATGCATGCTGGACCTATGTGCACATTTGCATTTGTGCGTGAGCACAGGGGGACAGGGGCACTTTAACTTTATTAAATTAATATTTATATTATTTAAATTAATTTTTTGATGCTTTTTATTCAATTTTTTTTTTTATTGAACTTTATTGCTAGTGCAAGGGATGAGCAACATCCCTTGTGATAGCATGGGCCATAACAGGTCCTCTTTATGGAGAGATTTGGGTTCTCAGATGTGTATCACATAACCAACCTGAAGACATCTAAAAAGTAGTATTTTAAAGAATAACATGCGAGTGGGACCTCCAAGGGAAAGGGGGGGGGGGGGAGTGGACTTTTGGCAGGGGGAAGCGTGGAAATAGACTTTAAAGAGGAATTTTACCCATAACATTTTGATAAAAAATAATGTTCTTTAGCAAGGAACATTCATTCCGCATTAATAGTTATGCTGCCAAAATAAGTGTGTGCTGTAAATTGCCTCCAGCGTTGCTCCTGTTTCTTCCTGCTGCTGGCTGACATTTTTTGCTGAAGCCCAGCCCCCCCCCCCGAGCAGCAGTAAATCTTTAGACTGTAGGCAGATTGGCCTCTAGCGGCTCTGATTTTCGGCACAATGGCAAAAAAAGAGAGTAACTGAGCATGTGCATAGTGGGGTGAGACAGTGGGATTGATTTACTTAAGGCAAATAGACGGTGCAATGTGCAGTTGCACTCTGCAAGTGCAGGTGCTCCAGAGCTTTGTAAATAAGGTAAAGCTTCACTTTGCAAAGAATACCCAATCATGTGCAAGGGAAATTAAAAAAACAGCATTTTTGCTTGCACATGATTGGATGATGAGCTTTTGCTCATTTACTAAACACTGGAGCAACTGCACTTGCAGAACTGCAACTTCACTTTGCAAAGTGCACAGTCTATTTGCCTTTAGTAAATCAACCCCAGTGTATTACTGAATTTTAAACAGCATATGCACTTATTTTTATTGTTTTACATAGCTATACCTGCAAAAGTGGCCAGCCTGGACTGATCTAGCAAGACTTAATTTTCTGACTAAAGTTCCACTTTAAAGTGAATCTACAGCAGTATGGACTGACTTCACTGTCAATAAGGAGTCTTTCTTTAAGCACCCTAGAGTGACCATATTTTGGCCCACGAAAAACTGAATGTGATGGGGTGTGTTGAGACTTGACTGTTTCCAGCCAAGGAAGCTGCCATCTTTGCCTCTGTTTAACCACTTCAGCCCTGGAAGATTTTACCCCCTTCCTGACCAGAGCACTTTTTGTGATTCAGCACTGTGTCGCTTTAACTGACAATTGCGCGGTTGTGCGACGTTGCACCCAAGCAAAATTGATGTACTTTTTTTCCTACAAATAGAGCTTTCTTTTGGTGGTATTTGATCACCTCTGTGGTTTTTATTTTTTGCGCTATAAACAAAAAAAAGCGTCAATTTTGAAAAAAACGCAATATTTTTTACTTTTTGCTATAATAAATATCCCCCAAAATATATATAAAAAAAAATTTTTTTTCCTCAGTTTAGGTCAATATGTATTCTTCTACATATTTTTGGTAAAAAAAAAAATCGCAATAAGCGTATATTGATTGGTTTGCGCAAAAGTTATAGCGTCTACAAAATAGGGGATAGTTTTATGGCTTTTTTATTATTAATTTTTTTTTTTACTAGTAATGGCGGCGATCAGCGATTTTCGGGACTGCGACATTATGGCAGACACGTCGGACAATTTTGACACATTTTTGGGACCATTGGCATTTTTACAGCAATCAATGCTATAAAATTGCATTGATTACTGTAAAAATGTCACTGGCAGGGAAGGGGTTAACCACTAGGGTGCAGTTAAGGGGTTAAGTGTGTCCTAGTACGTGTTCTAACTGAAGGGGGGAGGGGACTGTGCAGAGGAGATGACAGATCGCTGTTCATACGAACATATGAATTCATATGAACAGACGATCTGTCTGTTCTCCCCTCAGAGAACTGGAAACTGTGTGTTTACACACACAGATCCCGGGTTCTCGGTGTGCCTCAAGCAATCGCGGGAGCCCGGCGGTGATCGCGACCTCCGGGCACTTGCATCGGCTCCGTGGGCGAGCAGGGGGCGCGTGCGATTCGCGCAGCCGATCTATGTTGACGGCGATTCGCGCAGCCGATCTATGTTGCCGCAGTACAACTGCGGCAGCTAGACGGCATGCGGTTAATCTATAACTGCCGTGATGATGCACATGTGATCAGTTATGACACCAGCCATTGGATGGTTTGACAGTTTGGTTGAGAGCACAACCAATAGGAGTGTTACATTTCCGGCACGTGCCGGAATGAAACCGTTTTTTAAAACTGGTAAATGGATGGGTTTACTTCCGCTTTAAACTAGAGTGATTCAATTATTTTGAGCTTGGGCAAAAAAAGCTAGAATTTCACTAACATTATGCTAATCAAAATGTTGTTTTTATCCAAAGTGCAAATGTTATTATGTGATATGTCCCTTTTTTAACCGCTTCAGCCCAGAAGATTTTACCCCCTTCATGACCAGGCCATTTTTTGCGATACGGCACTGCATTACTTTAACTGACAGTTGCGCAGTCGTGCGACGCTGTACCAAAATAAAATTGATGTCCTTTTTTTTTCCACAAATAGAGCTTTTTTTGCTGGTATTTGATCACCTCTGTTTTTTTTTTATTTTTTGCGCTATAAACAAAAAAAAAAAAGACAATTTAAAAAAAACAAAAAAAACAATATTTTTTACTTTCTACTGCAATACATATCCATTTAAAAAAATAAATAAATAAAAAATCTAATTTCTTCATTGATTTAGGCCAATCTGTATTTTGCTACATATTTTTAGTAAAAAAAAATCCCAATAATGCCCCGTACACACGGTCGGATTTTCCGACGGAAAATGTGCAATCGGAGCGTGTTGTCGGAAATTCCGACCGTGTGTGGGCTCCATCGGACTTTTTCCATCGGATTTTCAGACACACAATGTTTGAGAGCTTGCTATAAAATTTTCCGACAACAAATCCCGTTGTCGGAATTTCTGATCGTGTATATACAAATCCGACGCACAAAGTGCCACGCATGCTCAGAATAAATAAAGAGATGAAAGCTATTGGCTACTGCCCCGTTTATAGTCCCGACGTACGTGTTTTATGTCATCGCGTTCAGAACGATCGGATTTTCCGACAACTTTGTGTGACCGTGTGTATGCAAGACAAGTTTGAGCCAACATCCGTTGGAAAAAATCCTAGGATTTTGTTGTCAGAATGTCCGATCAATGTCCGACCGTGTGTATTGTATCAATATACACTAATGCGTGGACATTAGTGTATATTGATGGGTTTGCGCAAAAGTTATAGCGTTTACAAACTATGGTATAGATTTAGGGACTTTTTAGTTTTTTTATATTTTTTACTAGTAATAGCAATCAACAATTTTTAGCAGGACTGCGACATTGCGGCTGACAAATCTGACACTAAGTGACACTTTTTGGGGACCAGTGACACCAATACAGTGATCAGTGCTAAAAAAAAAATGCATTGTTACTGTATAAATTACTCTGTCAGGGAAGGGGTTAACACCAGGGGCAATCAAAGGGTTAAGTGTGTCCCTAGTGAAGTGGAATAAAACGGTATTTCTATATACCTGACAAGACCAGCTAGGTATAATCACGGCAATTACCACTCTCACAAGACCCTCTTAGTACTGTAGTACTGTAGTACTGAGCTTCTTTGTGAACACAAGAAGAGATGAGTCAAAGTCGATGTTCAAAGCTATCTGATTTAATTCTGGGCGGGTATACAACTTATATACGTTATCATTAGCCAATCATATTGAAAATGGGCGGGGTTAATACAGAGGTGTACATTACATATCATTAATTATGCCATCTGCTTTCATGACTCATAGTCATGAGTCTTGCTTCCCTGTGTCCTGTCTCATGACACAGGAAAGGTGGCCCAGACATATTGAGCAACAATTCTTTATTTAGACGGTACAGAATAAAACTGCTTACACAAGCTATATTTTCCTATATGTGTGCTTTATAGACAACCTGTTATTAACTAGTTGACTTTAACTAGAGTCTGAATATACAAGTTAAGATATAAAATGGAGTCACTTCTGTTCTGTATCAGTCATATTAATACAATCCCCTCTTTCAGACACGAAGGTCACGGAAGTGACGAAGGTGACTGACCTCTCTGCATTGTGACACACATAACAAACTCAAAGCAGGCACACAGAATTAATGCCAGAAGCAAAGTCACTATAATACACACAACAATATACTTAATCCAGGAGAATACTCCATTGAACCAATCCATCCTATGTTACCCAGGGGGCTCTCAAGTAATTATTTAGCCTTTTCATCATGTCAATACCCCCTTCGGTTCCCGAATTCGGTTGTCCTTTTCCAAAAACAAAAACAATGACCTGGCATAGCGGTGTTTGAGGGGGCATTTAGAATGAATATTAGCCTTGAGAAAGTGACGTTCCTCACTGTCCCAGAGAATTCCCATTATCGGAACCAATGAGGCCAAGTAACACCATCCCTTGGAATCATTCAGAATCCATGGATGGCTGTTGCCCAAGGCCAGTGGCTGTCTGCTAAGGACCCATTGGGTACCTTCAGAGAATTCTGCAAGGGTAAGCTGTAAGAGTTAGCCTAGCCATCTCAGTATGGGGGTCAGAGGCATGCATGAAGGCATATATAGTGTGATTTAAGGCAGGATCTGAGGTGTTAAACACTGTGGAGTTCCCTCAGACTTTGAATACACATCCCCTCTATGTCTAATGAGAGTGTTATTAGTGGTGTTATCGGGTGGGCCACATAAAACCTTAAGGGCCCCCCCACAGAGGCTGGCGGATGACATGTGAACCAATTCATATATACTACAGTGCTCATGCCAGCATCCCTCAAAACATTATCCAACAGCTACAGTTTCAAACCATCTTTCACACTGAAGCGGTTGATCACAACAACAACAACTGTGTGGGGGATGGTCTGACTGGGCAAACACAGAGATCCATGTTCCTGCTTTGCAGAAACACTAAATCTCCATGTTCTCCCCTGACAGAACAGCGTTATCATAGGCAGATTGCCGTTCTGCCTCTATGGGGAACGATCGCGGGTGGACGCAGACATCGCATCCACTAGACCCGCTGATTGGCTCCCCCTCTGTCCCACAAAGGCTACTGGTACTTGGATTCATGCAGCCGTGTCGGCTGGCCGCAGTAAATGTGCAGAAGGCGGTCCAGAAGTAGTTAAAGGCACTAAAATTATGTTTCTGATACAACACTCCTTTTAATGCAGTGCTACAAAAACATGCTAATGCAAATTTAAATATTTACATATAAATGGTCATTTAAAAAATTATCAGCACGAAAGATAAGGGAAGTAGAGGATCAGGATGTTAAAAGTGAATTGTACCACTGATAACAGCTCATCAAATTAATTTTCCACATTAGCTTTAAAATGGAGAGGGACCGGCACACTGTTTTTGTTGAGTAGGGCAGTTATATCACATTTTTATGAATAAAATGATACAATTGCACTTACAAAACAATGACTTGATTAGGCCATAAAAACAATGAGAACCTATGCTGTGTGTAAAGGGTAGGCGGGTGATGGCAGACCTTCCTCCATGTTCCCCATACGTTGGGTACCAAGCGTGGGTCAGATAAGAGCATACCTCCCAACATTTTGAGATGGGAATGAGGGGCACCTAATAGCCAATGTATGTAGGCATAAGACACACCCCCCTGCCACACCTCCTTAAAGGAGAATTATACAAAGAAAAATGATTAGTTGAACCCACAAGTGCTTTTTTTACCACTACTATTACTTTATATTGGCTTTTGAACTTTACAAATGCAGCAATTTAGAAATTGGATGAAAGGTCTTCCTTTGCACTGCCCATGGCAACCACAGGTAGCACTGCAATAGGATATCTCTTTAGGTGCTGTCTTTATACCCCAATGCATCTAGTTATCCAAAGCTGTAGGTTGTGTGTGCTGGTTACTTGAATAAAACTCATTTAAGAACTTCACACCAGGCAGAAGGCAAAGTTTAAAAGCTTTACTCAGAAAAAGGTGCAAAACATGACAGAGTCCTTTATTTTCCCTAAATCCCTACTCCCTAACTCAGGTTTGTGTGCTGCCCCGGCATACCACAGCTGGTGTCTTCTGGAGGACTAAAGGTCTTAGTAGCCCCAGGCATGTTAACAGGCTCCTCTCTCCAGTGATGACAACTGGACGAGAAGAAAGCTAAAGGAGAGCCGAGTAGGGCCCCCTTTAGAGTGAATGATGGAGGATCAGATTACATTGCAGCAATCAGCCTCTCTTCTGCCCACGTGGCTGGTCTCGTCTAGACAGAACTCACTCCTATTTTTTTATGCACAGGAAGGGGGCAGAGCCTGAAGTCAGGCAGTAGTTAACTAGGACTTTCCAACTTGCTTACATGTGGGATACCATCAACAGTTGATGAATTCACTGTCGCTAGGCAGCTGGCAAAAGGACATTAAAGGAAAGATGGAGGCTTCTGGAGTGAGCACTGAAAAAAAAAAACATGGAGCAAGGCAATACACAACAACCCCAAGAACAATATGAAAAAGGGACTGATATTGTATTCTGTATTAGCAAGCCCCTGCATATGTTTTGGGATAATCCTCCATAGCCAGTGTCAATATTAAAGGGACATGGCCCATAACATCTAATTCTAGGTACATATGCTGGCAATTCGGTCTGTTTTTTACAACGGTTCTTGGGGTTGTGTTGTAGTGCCTTGCTCCATGTTTCATTCAGTGTTCACTCAAGAAGCCACCATCTTTCCTTTCATCTCTGCTTTTGGCATATGCCTAATGACAGGGAATTCAATTAATGTTGATGTGACATGGTACCCCACAGGTGCTGCTTTTTTTTTCACAGTCAAATGCTGTCTAAGCTTTAACCTGGTCCCACCCCCATTCTAAGCCCTACCCTATGCTAACTACCCTGTAAAGATGTCTCTACTTACCTATTCTAAGGTCTGGTCATATGATTGGCTCCCAGCTCTGTAGACAAGACACAGCCGACATTGGATCCCCCATAGTAAGTCTATGGGTGATGACAACACATAGGCATTGCAGCCGTTGTCAGCAAACTCTCCTCTTCACTGAAGGCGGCCACGGGGGACATCTCGTGGGAGCACCCTCAGAATAGGTAATTATAGACATTTTTCCTTTACAGGGCAGTTAGTAGAGGGCATCGAATGGGGATGGGAGAAGGTTTAAGTATAAATAGGATTTCATTGTTCTTTTACTTTAAAGAGGAAGTAAACCCTGGTGGGTTTTACTTCCTCTTTATTTCCCTGCAAAGGTAAAGCATAATGGGCTACTATGCATTGCATAGTAGCCCATTATGTGTCACTTACCTGAAACCGAAGCCCGCAATGTCACCGTTGTCCCCACTAGCAGGGAGCGTCCATCTTCACCCCTCTTCCTTCCGGGGGCTCTGTGACTGGCCAGAGACGCGTGACATCACTCCCGCGCATGCGTGCGGGAGCCACCAGTCACGGCATGACCCCTATTCGAAATGGCACGATGTGCCGTAGTCATCGGCGCTCGGGTCTTTCGTAAATATCTCCTAAACTGTGTAGGTTTAGGAGATATTTCCAGCACCTACAGGTAAGCCTTAATATAGACTTACCTGTAGGTAAAAGTGGTTGTACAGGGTGTACAACCACTTTAAGGTACAGTAAGGGCCTATGTAGAAGGGGTTTTGTTGCTCTAAATGGGTTTTGCTTTTCCATACAATACTATAGGAATGCAAGGTGAAGCAGATGAAATGCAGGTCAGCAGCAAGTATTCTTCAGGTCAAATGCACCTAATGAATTCTAAATGATCTCAAATGGATGTCACACTTGGACACAAGCCTAAACCCTTCGACACAGGCCCTAACAGTAAGTGATGTGATTGGGTATTCACTGCGCCCATCCATTTCACTTGCTCACTGCAGCATCCTAGTAGTGGTAATGCTACCTTCTCATGAGTAATTCCGAATTAGTCTAAAATGGCCCATGGGTGGTACATTGGAGACACTTTATCTAATACAGAGTTATGACCTCACCATAATGGATGCTGTTGATTAGGAATCGCATTGCTCATGGGAAACATTTCCAGGCAGATTTGGATCCAAATTGTATGCAACCCTCCATATGTGTTCATACTTTAGGATTAAACTTTCTTTTTTTTTTTTTTATGTTAAAACAAAGATGTGCCTATGTGGTAATTTTTCTCCTTGTTCCAGGGACAAAGTCGCTCTACTAATTACATATATATGTCTACAGGTGTATTGCCCATGGTTTAACAGCGGAGGAAATTGCAGAGTTCAAAAGGAGGAAAGCTGAAAAGTTGCTTTCTAAAAAGGAGGCAGAGGTATGAGGAAGAGGCAAAACGAATTATGTCTGGTTGTTGTGTGTGTATGTCAGTGTATACCATCTAGAATATCTAGAACATCTAGAATACACCATGCGTGGGCTCCATTTTGATTCTTTTTTTTTTATTTATTTATTTACTTTTACATGCACACATGCATGCCTACAAGCACTCAACATGATTTACCCTCTCGCTTGAGAAATTGTTTAAAAAAAAAGCAAATTTCTTTTGCACATCACTGGATGATTGAAGTGAATACAGGTTTATTAACCACTTCCATACCGGGCATTTTCACCCCCTTCCTGCCCAGGCCAATTTTCAGCGCTGTCACACTTTGAATGAGAATTGTGCGGTCGTGCGACGTTGTACCCAAATTAATTTTGAACATTTTTTCCCCCCACAAATAGAACTTTCTTTTGGTGGTATTTGATCACCTCTGCGGTTTTTATTTTTTGGCGCTATAATAAATACCCCAATTTAAAAAAAAAAAAAAATTTCCTCAGTTTAGGCCGATATGTATTCTTCATCTTTTTGGTAAAAAAAAAAAAATCGCAATAAGCGTATATTGATTGGATTGCGCAAAAGTTATCGCCTCTACAAAATAGGGGATAGAATTATGGCATTTTTATTATTTTTTTTTTTGCTAGTACTGGCAGCGATCTGCGATTTTTATCGCGCGATATTGCGGCGGACATATCGGACACTTTTGACACTATTTTGGGACCAGTGACATTTATACAGTGATCAGTGCTATAAAATGCATTGATTACTGTATAAATGTCACTGGCAGGGAAGGGGTTAACACTAGGGGGGTGATCAAGGGGTTAACTGTGTGTCCTAGGGAGGTGATTCTAACTGTAGGGGGAGGGGACTCACAAGGGGGGGAGACCGATCGGTGTTCCTCTGTAATGGGAACACACGGATCGGTCTCCTCTCACCTGACAGGACGTGGATCTGTGTGTTTACACACACAGATCCACGGTCCTGCTTGATTAACGGGCAATCGTGGGTTCCGGGCACACGCATCGGGTCCCAAGTGATGCGGCGCGCGTGCGCTCTTCACAATGCAGGGAGTCCCAGGACGTCATATGACACCCACCCGGAGGGATGAAGGGTTCCTGCGGGCGTCATATGACAATACAGCGGTAGGGAAGTGGTTAAAATACAGTAAGTCCTTTAGTAAATCAATCCCATTGGTGCTAACTTACTGAGCTTCAGTATCACATACATGGGGTCATAAATATGTCCTGCCCCTCCCAGATTACCTTATGGCCCCCTCTCCGATCCTGATTTCTAAAGCAGCAGTATGGCCCTGCTGCAACCATTACAGTTCTGTGCTTTAAAAATGTGTTCAGAACTTGGCTACGGTTTAAGGCATCCCCAGAGCATTTTATGTACAAGAGTTGTGTATTCTGAATGTTGCCGTTTAAGCCATAGAATTCCAGGCTAGACCTAACTAGTCTTAAAAATGCCCCTCCCCTCTTCTAACACCTATGCTGACTAACCTGTGTGAGAAAGATTTGTATACTTACCTATTTTCAGCCCGGTCCTGTCATGTTATTCCCTATGCCAGCCAAAGGTGGCTGCAGGGGAAAGGTGAGAGCACTCAACAATGGCTGGTAAAGCCTGGTGTGTTGACATAGGCTTTTTTGGCCCATCCATTGTCTGTACTCCCTCTTCTCCCCTGCAGCTGCTGCTGACTGACACAGGGGAGCCAGATCACTTGACCAGGCCAGAGCAGGCTGAAAATAGGTAGGTATACAGATCTTTATTACACAGGTTAGTCAGCATAGGCGTTATGAGTGGTGGTGGTGGGGGGGGGGGGGGGGGGGGGGGCGTTTTTAAAACTAGTTGGGTTCAGCCTGGAATTCTACTTTAAAGGACCCTCTCCAAATAGAGAGAGTATTTCTTTTTTTCTAATTAGTACTTGGTAAATTGGAATTTGTCCTTCATGGCAGTGCCCAGCTACCAATGTCCTTCTTTTAGCAAAAGCTGGCAAAGTTGGCCTTGAAAAGGGTCAGCAAAAAACATGTTTCAGTTCCCATAGACTTAAATGGGGTTTTGGCTCTATGTTAAGAATTTGTTGCTGGGTTCGCCAAACTTCTTTTGCATGGAACTTTGCCTGGTTTTCTCATCCCTATCCAGATCATTCAGACTTCATTGCTTATGCATTTGACCTGCAATTGATCTCCATCTGAACAGCATTTGACCCAATTCATGCTGCTTTTACATTCCCATAGACTTATATCTAGAGAGAAGTAGTTCTGACAAAAGTCCATCAACGCTGGTCCTTATAAAAGCATGCATGTTGACTACTATTTTAAGGACTAGCTGTTGTTTGGGTTTGAAACCAAACAACAGCACTACAACTTGGATGCAGACGCTGGTGGGCATGGCTTGCAGTAGTAGAAGGGTTATAAACCCTTTGTGCACTAAAGCAATCAGGAGGTAAAAAGTAACTTCAAACGCATGGCATTCTGACACTCTTATGCCCTGTACACACAATAGGATTTTCCGACAACAAAATCCATGGGATTTTTTCTGACGGATGTTGGCTCAAACTTGTCTTGCATACACACGGTCACACAAAGTTGTTTGATAATTCCGAACGACAAGAACGCGGTGACGTACAACACGTACGACGAGCCGAGAAAAGTGTAGTTCAATAGCCAGTGCGGCTCTTCTGCTTGATTCCGAGCATGCGTGGCACTTTGTGTGTCGGAATTGTGTACACACGATCGGAATTTCCAACAACGGATTTTGTTGTAGGAAAATTTGAGAACCAGATCTCAAACTTTGTGTCGGAAATTCCGATGGAAAATGTGTGATGGAGCCTACACACGGTCGGAATTTCCGACAACAAGGTCCTATCACACATTTTCCATTGGAAAATCCTATCGTGTGTACAGGGCATTAAAGGTGCTTAAATGCATTTATTAAATAAACAGTAACCTCAAATGTCATGGTATCCCCATGATTCAAGATCTCAAAGGGCAGTGGCGACCTGTCCTAATCTACATGCAGGGTGCCAGATGCATGGATTTCGATTAGGTTTTTTTGTCCATCTCCCACGAGGGGGGATTGCCGCATTCCCGCCCGTCTGTAGGGGGGTGATCACCGCCTTCCCGTCCGTCTCCTGCAGGGCAAACCAACCCCCCACACACACACACACCCACACACACAAACACAAAATTATGAGCATCAGCCACCACTGTCAAAGGCTAATCTCCTAGAGGAGGAGGGCAAGTGAAAAAGCACAAAAAGCATGCAGAGTCCCAGCCTTAGACATCATTATGGGGCTGATTCTACCAGATAAAGTACCTCTGGCAGGGGTTGGAGGTCTAAGGTAGATTATAATGGTTTTCTGTCAACTTTCCTTTTTTTCTGTTTAAAAGTCCATAAACTGATGTATTACATTACATACGTTTTTATTTGCTTGTATAACATCTTCAGACACTGTAGTCAAGGCTTAGTTTGCAGAGCATGCTGGTCTTTACAATAAGAAAGCCCATCAATGCCTGCATAGGTGTGCAGCCTAAACTCTTGATGAGTCCATCTCTGCTAATACAAAGAGAGGTCTCACCTTCGAATCATGAGCTATGTGTGTGTGATTTGGTTTCCATCTATTCAAAAGAGGGCTTTTCACAACAAAGTTGTAGGCCAACCTCAAGCTCTCCACATCTTGGTAACTATATTACCTGTATAAACAATAAACAAATACATAAAATCATTTTATATAAAAAGTTTAAGACCTACACATAGTAAATAAAATTTATATAAATACATAAAACTAACATACTGCTTTGTAATGTTTTTTTTTTTTAAATTCTATATTTTATTTTTTCAAACATAGAAAAAGAAAAAAAATACATTTTCATATATATATATATGCATATAAAACAAATATCGTATAACTTAGCACATTGTGATTCAGTTTTTAGTAGACACATATGACTTATTTTCAAACAAGACAGAAAAAAAAAAAAAAAAAACAACCGAAAACCCCAAATACAAAAATTTCCTTATGGCATTATTTAGGTTATCTCGCTCAACCCCCCCCCCCCCCTCATAATGACCCATCCTGCTCTCCGAGCACATATCCGTACTCCCTGGTGCAGACCAGAAGAGACCATGAATTCAATTTTTTATTAAATTTCTCCACCTTACCCTGTGTAATCACAATGCCTTTTTCCATGGCGTATATATCCGCTACTTTTTTTAACCATAGTGAGATCGAGGGGGGCCATTCTTGCTTCCAAACGGCCAGGATACAGGCCTTTGCCGCATTCAAAAGATGGGCCACCAGAGAATTCCGATATGTACACTTTGAGAGATCCGAAAGATGAAGAAGATATCTTGCTGGGTCGGACCCCGGGTCATACTCTGTTAATTGTCTTACAGTATCTCGCACTTTAGACCAGAAATCTACTAACTTTCGACATGACCAAAAGATGTGGAGCAGATTACCCTCTGATTCTCCACATCGCCAGCATTTATTTGTCCGCTCTGGATACATTTTTTGTAGTAATGATGGAACTTTATACCACCTTGTAAGAATTTTGTAACATATCTCCTGGTATTTGCTGGCAGTTGAGGAGTAATGAGCAAAGTGTAAAATATAGCTCCTTTGCTCTCTGGAGAGTGTAATGTCCAGATCTCTTTCCCACTTCGAAAGAAATCTTGGGACAAAGTCTTCAGGGGGATCTATTAATATTTTATATACCTCTGATACTCCATGTGCAGAAGGCTCTTCCAAAAGGCATACATTTTCTAATGGTGTATTTAAGCGGTCTGATCTTTCCCCCCTATTAAGGGAGGTTAGGAAATGTGTAAGCTGTTGCATCCGCTTTGTAATGTTTTGAATATACGAGGGATTTGACATTATATTCACCATCTGCTTTTTATGCTTACTTGGAAATTAATCTTACTTAGGTTAATGCACATATGTATGGCAAATGAGGTAATTGATGAACATCAAGCCTCAATGTCTGTTCTATCAGAACTGTGAGGGCTGAACGGATAGTGAAGCTTCACCAAAAGGCTAATTACTAGTGTGGACTGGTATGATTGGGGCTAATGGGAATACAGTATTATTCAAGTTGTGGTGATATCATGGTTGCTTAATTGTAGATATTAGCATCCCATGGCTATTTCTTAAGACCCAGCTACTTTATTTAGTTTAAGTTTTAAATAGAATTGAAGAGGGTTGGTTCGCTTGTCATGTTTTTATTTCTGTCCATGTTCCCTCTGGAAATCTTGATGACCACACATGAGAGAAATCTGGTCAACAGGGACATATACAGAAGACATAAAAAAAAAACAAGTGACAGATATGCTATACCTTCTTCGCTGTACTAAACAAATATGATTTATTGTTGTCTGTGACCCCAGTGGAGAAGTTCTCCTTACTTGCTGTCCTGGTGACCATAGAAAGCGGAGTGAAAGTTCAACAATGGGACCACAGAAAGCAAAGACTTAATATGGGATCTTACCTTTCTCTATTCGATCATTTTTTTTTAAGTTTTGCCTGGATTTGGGGTTTGAATATATTTAGCATTGGAAATGTATTGAGTATATTTTATATGTTTTGTAGAAGTAGAACTCTTTAATTTACGAATGTGCAATGGGTTTTGAGAATTAACCAATCAGTTTGAGTTACCAGTAGTTTTTCTGGAATCCATCTTCACTATCCCCATTATCAAGATTATACACTACTGCAGGCAACTTGATAACTAGATGTTGCTACATAAATTAGATAATTCTATTATATATATATATATCTGTATATGACGAGAAGCTTGTGCCTCGTCAAAACGTCTAATTACCGTATTTATCGGCGTATAACACGCACCGGCGTATAACACGCACCTCAATTTAGGAGGGAATTTTAAGGAAAAAAAACTTTTAGGAGGGAAGTTGAAGGGAAAAAAACTTACATTTAAATGCCCATCATTGCAGCCTTCTCAGTGCAGCCTTGCTAGTGCAGCCATGTCAGTGCAGCCTTGTCAGTGCAGCCTTGCTAGTGCAGCCATGTCAGTGCAGCCATGTCAGTGCAGCCTTCCCCAGTGTCCAGTCCAGCCTTGCCCCAGTCCAGCCTTGCCCCAGTCCAGCCTTGCCCCAGTGCAGTCTTGCTGAAGCCTCTGAGCTTCATAATCGCCGACCGCGATTTGAAAATGGCGCCGCCGGCGCCGAAATACACAGAGCCGGTCCTCGGCTCTTCTCGGCGGCTCTCGTTTACTTTCGGTTCCACTCGGACGGTGAGCGGAGCTATCCGAAACTAGCCGAGTATACTCGGCTAGGTTCGGGCGGCGCTCGAGTGAAACCGAAAGCCGCCGAGAAGAGCCGAGGACCGGCACTGTGTATTTCGGCGCCGGCTGCGCCATTTTTAAATCGCGGTCAGCGATTTTTCCGTTCTGACAGGTCAGGATCGCAGGGGATCGGCGTATAACACGCACCCGCGATTTTCCCCTGTTATACGCCGATAAATACGGTAAATCGCCATCGCGCATTCACCTTTCAAGACCCGTGAGTCCTGCTCTCATTTTTGGTTTATATGCACTACAGTCATTGCTGTGCACCTGGGTCCTTTTTTATCCCTGATTTGTGTGCCGTGACAACCATTGGATATTTGATATATTTATTTTTATATATATAGAAATATATATATATAGATAGATAGATAGATAGATAGATAGATAGATAGATAGATAGATAGATAGATAGATAGATAGATAGATATACACAGTGCCTTGCAAAAGTATTTACCCCCCTTGGCATTTTTTGGGTTTTGTTGCCTCACAAACCGGAATTAACATGGATTGTTTGAGGATTTGCATCATTTAATTTACAGAACATGCCCACAACTTTAAAGATTTTTTTTTTTAATTGTGAAGCAAACAACAAATAGGACAAATTAACAGAAAAAGTCAATGTGCATAACTATTATTCACCCCCCTAAAATCAATAATTTGTAGAGCCACCTTTTTGCGACTATCACAGCTCCAAGTCGCTTTGGATAAGTCTCTATGAGCTTGCCACATCTTACCACTGGGATTTTTGCCCATTCTCACTTGCAAAACTGCTCCAGCTCCTTCAAGTTGGATGGTTTAGGCTTGTTAACAGCAATCTTTAAGTCTGACCACAGATTTTCTATTGGATTGAGGTTAGGGCTTTGACTATGCCATTCCAACACATTTACATGTTTCCCCTTAAACCACTCAAGTGTTGCTTTAGCAGTGTGTTTGGGGTCATTGTCCTGCTGGAAGGTGAACCTCCATCCTAGCCTCAAATCACACACAGAGTGGTACAGGTTTTGTATTTAGCACCATCCATCTTTCCATCAACTCTGACCAGTTCTCAGTCCCGACTGCTGAAAAACATCCCTACAGCATGATGCTGCCACCACCATGTTTCATTGTGGGGATGGTGTGATTTAGGTGATGTGATGTGTTGGGTTTGCACCAGACATAGCGTTTTCTTTGATGGCCAAAAAGTTCAATTTTAATCCCATCAGACCAGAGCACCTTCCTCCTTACATTTTGGGAGTCTCCCACATGCCTTTTTGCAAACTCAAAATGTGCCATTTTGTTTTTTTGCTGAAAGTAATGTCTTTCTTCTGGCCACTGTGCCATAAAGCCCAACTCTATGGAGCGTACGGCTTATTGTCGTCCTATGTACAGATACTCCAGTCTCTGCTGTGGAACTCTGCAGCTCCTCCAGGGTTACCTTAGGTCTCTGTGCCGCCTCTCTGATTAATGCCCTCCTTGCCCGGTCCGTGAGTTTTGGTGTGCGGCCTTCTCTTGGCAAGTTTGCTGTTGTGCCATGTTCTTTCCATTTGGTTATGATAGATTTGATGGTGCTCCTAGGGATCAGCAAAAATTTGGATTTTTTTTTTTACAACCAAACCCTGACTTGTTCTTCTCAACAACATTGTCCCTTACTTGTTTGGAGAGTTCCTTGGCCTTCATGGCAGTGTTTGGTTAGTGGTGCCTCTTGCTTAGGTGTTGCAGCCTCTGGGGCCTTTCAAAAAGGTGTGTATATGTAATGACAGATCATGTGACACTTAGATTGCACACAGGTGGACATCATTTCACTAATTATGTGACTTCTGGAGGTAATTGGTTGCACCAGAGCTTTTAATGGGCTTCATAACAAAGGGGGTGATTTCATACGCACATGCCAATTATCAGTTTTTTATTTCTGAAAAGTAGTTTTATGTATATATTTTTCTAATTTTACTTCACCAACTTATACTATTGTGTTCTGATCCATCACATATAATTCAGATGAAAAAAACATTGAACTAAAGGCTGTAATGTAACAAAATAGGTAAAAAGCCAAGGGGGGTGAATACTTTTGCAAGGCACTATATATATCTATATATATATAGATATATAGAGATATCTATATCTCTATATATCTATATATATCCACTTGCCGACCGCCTAACGTAGATATACGTCGGCAGAGTGGCACGGGCAGGCAGAATCACGTATATATACGTGATCTGCCTCCCGCGGGCGGGGGGTCCGATCGGACCCCCCCCCCGGTGCCAGCGGCGGTCGGCATCTGACTGGGAGCGTCGGGAGGCGAGGGGGAGACCATCCGATCGTGGCCCCCCCCTCGCGATCGCTCCCAGCCAATGGGAATCCTCCTCTGCCTGTGTGTAGTTTCACACAGGCAGAGGATGTGATGTCATCTCTCCTCGGTCTGGCAGTTTCCGTCCAGCGCCGAGGAGAGAAGACATGTAAGTGCACACAACACAAACACACACAGTAGAACATGCCAGGCATACCTTACACCCCCGATCCCCCCCCGATCGCCCCCCGATCCCCCCCCAATCACCCCCCCCCCCCTGTCACAAACTGACATTAGCAGTATTTTTTTTTTTCTGATTACTGCATAGTGTCAGTTTGTGACAGTTACAGTGTTAGGGCAGTGAGTGTTAGGCCCCCTTTAGGTCTAGGATACCCCCCTAACCCCCCCTAATAAAGTTTTAACCCCTTGATCACCCCCTGTCACCAGTGTCACTAAGCGATCATTTTTCTGATCGCTGTATTAGTGTCGCTGGTGACGCTAGTTAGTGAGGTAAATATTTAGGTTTGCCGTCAGCGTTTTATAGCGACAGGGACCCCCATATACTATCTAATAAATGTTTTAACCCCTTGATTGCCCCTAGTTAACCCTTTCACCACTGATCACCGTATAACTGTTACGGGTGACGCTGGTTAGTTCGTTTATTTTTTATAGTGTCAGGGCACCCGCCGTTTATTACCGAATAAAAGTTTAGCCCCCTGATCGCCCGGCGGTGATATGCGTCGCCCCAGGCAGCGTCAGATTAGCGCCAGTACCGCTAACACCCACGCACGCAGCATACGCCTCCCTTAGTGGTATAGTATCTGTACGGATCAATATCTGATCCGATCAGATCTATACTAGCGTCCCCAGCAGTTTAGGGTTCCCAAAAACGCAGTGTTAGCGGGATCAGCCCAGATACCCGCTAGCACCTGCGTTTTGCCTTTCTGCCCGGCCCACCCAAGTGCAGTATCGATCGATCACTGTCACTTACAAAACACTAAACGCATAACTGCAGCGTTCGCAGAGTCAGGCCTGATCCCTGCGATCGCTAACAGTTTTTTTGGTAGCGTTTTGGTGAACTGGCAAACACCAGCCCCAAGCAGTGTCAGGTTAGCGCCAGTACCGCTAACACCCACGCACGCAGCATACGCCTCCCTTAGTGGTATAGTATCTGATCGGATCAATATCTGATCCGATCAGATCTATACTAGCGTCCCCAGCAGTTTAGGGTTCCCACAAACGCAGTGTTAGCGGGATCAGCCCAGATACCTGCTAGCACCTGCGTTTTGCCCCTCCGCCCGGCCCAGCCCAGCCCACCCAAGTGCAGTATCGATCGATCACTGACACTTACAAAACACTAAACGCATAACTGCAGCGTTCGCAGAGTCAGGCCTGATCCTTGCGATCGCTAACAGTTTTTTTGGTAGCGTTTTGGTGAACTGGCAAGCACCAGCGGCCTAGTACACCCCGGTCGTAGTCAAACCAGCACTGCAGTAACACTTGGTGACGTGGCGAGTCCCATAAGTGCAGTTCAAGCTGGTGAGGTGGCAAGCACAAGTAGTGTCCCGCTGCCACCAAGAAGACAAACACAGGCCCGTCGTGCCCATAGTGCCCTTCCTGCTGCATTCGCCAATCCTAATTGGGAACCCACCGCTTCTGCAGCGCCCGTACTTCCCCCATTCACATCCCCAACCAAATGCAGTCGGCTGCATGAGAGGCATTTTCTTTATGTCCTCCCGAGTACCCCTACCCAACGAACCCCCAAAAAAGATGTCGTGTCTGCAGCAAGCGCGGATATAGGCGTGACACCCGCTATTATTGTCCCTCCTGTCCTGACAATCCTGGTCTTTGCATTGGTGAATGTTTTGAACGCTACCATACACTAGTTGAGTATTAGCATAGGGTACAGCATTGCACAGACTAGGACACACTTTCACAGGGTCTCCCAAGATGCCATCGCATTTTGAGAGACCCGAACCTGGAACCGGTTACAGTTATAAAAGTTAGTTACAAAAAAAAGTGTAAAAAAAAAAAAAAAAAAAAAAACACATACAAAAATATAAAATAAAAAAAAATAGTTGTCGTTTTATTGTTCTCTCTCTCTCTATTCTCTCTCTATTGTTCTGCTCTTTTTTACTGTATTCTATTCTGCAATGTTTTATTGTTATTATGTTTTATCATGTTTGCTTTTCAGGTATGCAATTTTTTATACCTTACCGTTTACTGTGCTTTATTGTTAACCATTTTTTTGTCTTCAGGTACGCCATTCACGACTTTGAGTGGTTATACCAGAATGATGCCTGCAGGTTTAGGTATCATCTTGGTATCATTCTTTTCAGCCAGCGGTCGGCTTTCATGTAAAAGCAATCCTAGCGGCTAATTAGCCTCTAGACTGCTTTTACAAGCAGTGGGAGGGAATGCCCCTCCCCCCCAACGTCTTCCGTGTTTTTCTCTGGCTCTCCTGTCTCAACAGAGAACCTGAAAATGCAGCCGGTGATTCAGCCAGCTGACCATAGAGCTGATCAGAGACCAGAGTGGCTCCAAACATCTCTATGGCCTAAGAAACCGGAAGCTACGAGCATTTTATGACTTAGATTTCGCCGGATGTAAACAGCGCCATTGGGAAATTGGGAAAGCATTTTATCACACCGATCTTGGTGTGGTCAGATGCTTTGAGGGCAGAGGAGAAATCTAGGGTCTAATAGACCCCAATTTTTGCAAAAAAGAGTACCTGTCACTACCTATTGCTATGATAGGGGATATTTACATTCCCTGAGATAACAATAAAAATGATTAAAAAAAAAAAATGAAAGGAACAGTTTAAAAATAAGATAAAAAAATAATAATAATAAAGAAAAAAAAAAAAAAAAAAAAAAAAAAGCACCCCTGTCCCCCCTGCTCTCGCGCTAAGGCGAACGCAAGCGTCGGTCTGGCGTCAAATGTAAACAGCAATTGCACCATGCATATGAGGTATCGCCGCGAAGGTCAGATCGAGGGCAGTAAGTTTAGCAGTAGACCTCCTCTGTAAATCTAAAGTGGTAACCTGTAAAGGCTTTTAAAGGCTTTTAAAAATGTATTTAGTTTGTCGCCACTGCACGTTTGTGCGCAATTTTAAAGCATGTCATGTTTGGTATCCATGTACTCGGCCTAAGATCATCTTTTTTATTTCATCAAACATTTGGGCAATATAGTGTGTTTTAGTGCATTAAAATGTAAAAAAGTGTGTTTTTTCCCCAAAAAATGCGTTTGAAAAATCGCTGCGCAAATACTGTGTGAAAAAAAAAATGAAACACCCACCATTTTAATCTGTAGGGCATTTGCTTTAAAAAAAATATATAATGTTTGGGGGTTCAAAGTAATTTTCTTGCAAAAAAAAATTATTTTTTTATGTAAACAATAAGTGTCAGAAAGGGCTTTGTCTTCAAGTGGTTAGAAGTGTGGGTGATGTGTGACATAAGCTTCTAGATGTTGTGCATAAAATGCCAGGACAGTTCAAAACCCCCCCAAATGACCCCATTTTGGAAAGTAGACACCCCAAGCTATTTGCTGAGAGTCATGTTGAGTCCATGGAATAATTTATATTGTGACACAAGTTGCGGGAAAGAGACAATTTTTTATTTTTTTTATTTTTTTTTGCGCAAAGTTGTCACTAAATGATATATTGCTCAAACATGCCATGGGAATATGTGAAATTACACCCCAAAATACATTCTGCTGCTTCTCCTGAGTATGGGGATACCACATGTGTGAGACTTTTTGGGAGCCTAGCCGCGTACGGGACCCCGAAAACCAAGCACCGCCTTCAGGCTTTCTAAGGCCGTAAATTTTTGATTTCACTCTTCACTGCCTATCACAGTTTCGGAGGCCATGGAATGCCCAGGTGGCAAAAAAAACCCCCAAATGACCCCATTTTGGAAAGTAGACACCCCAAGCTATTTGATGAGAGGTATAGTGAGTATTTTGCAGACCTCACTTTTTGTCACAAAGTTTTGAAAATTGAAAAAAGAAAAAAAAAATTTTTTTTTCTCGTCTTTCTTTATTTTCAAAAACAAATGAGAGCTGCAAAATACTCACCATGCCTCTCAGCAAATAGCTTGGGGTGTCTACTTTCCAAAATGGGGTCATTTGGGGGGGTTTTGTGCCACCTGGGCATTCCATGGCCTCCGAAACGGTGTTAGGCAGTGAAGAGTAAAATCAAAAATTCACGCCCTTAAAAACGCTGAAGGCGGTGATTGGTTTTCGGGGTCCCGTACGCGGCTAGGCTCCCAAAAAGTCTCACACATGTGGTATCCCCGTACTCAGGAGAAGCAGCTAAATGTATTTTGGGGTGCAATTCCACATAGGCCCATGGCCTGTGTGAGCAATATATCATTTAGTGACAACTTTGTGCAAAAAAAAAAAAAAAAAATTTGTCACTTTCCCGCAACTTGTGTCAAAATATAAAACATTCCATGGACTCAACATGCCTCAAAGCAAATAGCTTGGGGTGTCTACTTTCCAAAATGGGGTCATTTGGGGGGGTTTTATGTCATCTGGGCATTTTATGGCCTTCAAAACTGTGATAGGCAGTGAAGAGTGAAATCAAAAATGTACGCCCTTAAAAATCCTGAAGGCAGTGATTGGTTTTCGGGGCCCCGTACGCGGCTAGGCTCCCAAAAAGTCCCACACATGTGGTATCCCCATACTCAGGAGAAGCAGCTAAATGTATTTTGGGGTGCAATTCCACATATGCCCATGGCCTGTGTGAGCAATATATCATTTAGTGACAACTTTTTGTAATTTTTTTTTTTTTTTTTTGTCATTGTTCAATCACTTGGGACAAAAAAAATGAATATTCAATGGGCTCAACATGCCTCTCAGCAAATTCCTTGGGGTGTCTACTTTCCAAAATGGGGTCATTTGTGGGGGTTTTGTACTGCCCTGCCATTTTAGCACCTCAAGAAACGACATAGGCAGTCATAAATTAAAGGCTGTGTAAATTCCAGAAAATGTACCCTAGTTTGTAGACGCTATAACTTTTGCGCAAACCAATAAATATACACTTATTGACATTTTTTTTACCAAAGACATGTGGCCGAATACATTTTGGCCTAAATGTATGACTAAAATTGAGTTTATTGGATTTTTTTTAGAACAAAAAGTAGAAAATATCATTTTTTTTCAAAATTTTCGGTCTTTTTCCGTGTATAGCGCAAAAAATAAAAACGGCAGAGGTGATCAAATACTATCAAAAGAAAGCTCTATTTGTGGGAAGAAAAGGACGCAAATTTCGTTTGGGTACAGCATTGCATGACCGCGCAATTAGCAGTTAAAGCGACGCAGTGCCGAATTGTAAAAAGTGCTCTGGTCAGGAAGGGGGTAAAACCTTCCGGGGCTGAAGTGGTTAAATAGATATATAGAGATATAGATATCTCTATATATCTATATATAGAGATATCTATATCTATATAGATATATATCTATATAGATAAGGCTCCATGCACACTGAAGCTCCTAAACGGCCGTTTTTTGGAGTTTGGCCATTTTTTTTTAACAGCCCATAAACTCCCCTCTATGTTATCCTATGTGTCCATGCACATGGACGTTTTTGAAGTTTTATCAGGAGTGGAGTTTATGGGCTGTTTCCTGAACGCCATAAAATCGTGTTCAGGAGTAATTTTTCTGACCACAAAAAACGCCAATCTCTCATAAACGTCGATAAATGCTCAAAAACGTGGCTCACCAGCGTTTTTGTTTTTGATCCATTAAAAAAAATAAATAATAAAAAAAAAAAAACGCTAACGTGGAAAAATGCTAAAAAACACTGATAAACGCTATTGCAAAAACGTTAAAAAAACATTGAAAGACTCACTACAAAGCTACTGGCCTTTTTATAATGTTATTTTAACGTCCAGTGTGCATGGAGCCTGAAAATAGATTTTGAGTTTATATACACTTTAACTTTAAAAGTCCAGTTTTTAATTTAAAATTATTTCTGTTGTTTTTCTTTTAGGGAGGACTGGCAGGAAATGGTAACCAAGGAAATTAAATCTATCTTCTGGAAAGCCAGGAAAAGTATATCTTTGGCCAAAAAGGCATCATTTACAGGAATTTTGTAATGGACCACCTCTAAATTCTCTGGAGAAGGATGGATTTTTTTTGAGAGGACGCCGTTACTGAAGGGTTTCTTGGAGTGAATGAGGACTCTTTTTAAGGCAGAAGTTTTAACAGTTGGATGGATAAAGTTGAGGAAGTCTCTCAACTCTCTGCTTCGAGGCTGGACCAGATGACATCACAGACAATGTAGTTGCACGTTAGAGTGTTTGCTAATGCTATGTTTGAACACACAACTGCATTGCAATGGTGGTCATCCACAACAGGCCGCATGGGGTGTCAGTGCTCCTCTCAAGTTCAGACTTTGTCGGGTGTCATGACCCCAAAAGTTCATAAATATATGTTTTAGGACTTGATTTTCCTTCAAGTTACGCCTAGTGTGTGTATATTGGTTGGCTTGTTTTAAATAAATGAAATTGCTTGTTCCAATGGATCCCAAGCTGACTTAAATGTTTGCTATTCTGTATTAAATACTGTGCAAGGAAAGACCAAGAAGAAGGGAGAGATACCTAATAAAATGAGCACTGGAAGTAGAAAATCTCAGTAATTAATAAATTAAAGTAAAGTAAGTAAAGACACAAAATAAGATAATACTTAAAGCCAACCTTGTACTAAAGTGCAAGGTCCACTTATTCAGTAGTGGACCCCCAATGTATGATCTTTGTACAATAACTTTTTTTCCACAGGCTTTTTTAATTTAAGGATTGCGGGGATATGGGCCACTACTAAATAAACAAACATTGCATTTTAGTGCAGTGTCCACTTTAAAGGGAAACTATATACCCTATATTACCAAAAGTATTGTGACGCCTGCCTTTACACCCACATGAACTTTAATGGCATCCCAGTCTTAGTTCATAGGGTTCAATATTGAGTTGGCCCTCCTTTTGCAGCTATAACAGCTTCAATCCTTCTAGGAAGGCTGTCCACAAGGTTTAGGAGGGTGTCTATGGGAATGTTTGACCATTCTTCCAGAAGTGCATTTGTGAGGTCAGGCACTGATGTTGGAGAGAAGGCCTGACTCTCGGTCTGCATTCTAATTCATCCCAAAGGTGTTTTACTGGTTAAGGTCAGGACTCTGTGCAGGCCAGCCAAGTTCCTCCACCCCAAACTCACTCATCCATGTCTCTATGGACCTTGCTTTGTGCACTGGTGCGCATCCCCAGGAAGGCGTATCCCCAAACTGTTCCCACGAAGTTGGGAGCATGAAATTGTCCAAAACGTCTTGGTATGCTGAGGCCTTAAGAGTTTTCTTCACTGGAACTAAGGGGCCAAGCCCAACCCCTAGAAAAAAACAAACCCCACAATCCCCCTCCACTCAATGATTTGGACCAGTGCACAAAGCAAGGTCCATAAAGAAAACAAAAAATGGATGAGCGAGTTTGGGGTGGAGGAACTTGACTGTCCTGACCTCAACCCAATAGGACACCTTTCGGATGAATTAGAACTGAGATTGCAGACAGGCCTTCTCGTCCAACATCAGTGCCTGACCTCACAAATGCGCTCCTGGAAGAATGGTCAAACATTCCCATAGACACACCCCTAAACCTTGTGGACAGCCTTCCTAGAAGAGTTGAAGCTGTTATAGCTGCAAAGGGTGGGCCAACTCAATAATGAACCCTACGGACTAAGACTGGGATGCCCTTAAAATTCATGTTCGTGTAAAGGCAAGAGTCCCAACACTTTTGGTAATATAGTGTATTTTTTTTAAGGTTTTTAGGTATATATATATATAAAAAATATATATTTTTAGGTACATGTAAATGTGATGAATTAAATGTAAATACTCTTATTAATAAGTGGCAATGTTTTAAAAAGATTATTTATGTGTATAGTCTGTAAATACACATGTTTATGGGGGCAGCTACGTTTGCTTGTTACATATTTTCTGCATAGTAGTGTTGCACAATGATTGTACTTTACTGTTCTCAATACGAGTCTATATGGTCGATTTACTAAAGGCAAAAAGGTTTTGCTTTTTGCAAGGGAAATTTCCCCAGAACTTACAGAATGAGGTGAAGCTCTGCTATCTTCTATCATCCAATCATGTGCAAGCAAAAATACTATTTTTATTTTTTTTTTTTTCTTGTACGTGATTGGGTATTCTTTGCACAGTGATTTTCACCACATTCACCTAGCTAAGGGAAAATTTCCTTGCAAAGTAAACAGACTACTTGCCTTTAGCAATCCAACTTCTATTGGGTCAGGTCAGTTCTAACTAAAAATCACCAGGTTGTCTTTAAGTCTAAAGCTGGCCATACATTGTTAGATTTTTTTTTTTCTTTTCAGCCTCTGGGCTATACAGCATGGATGGATGTGTCTCCTGCTGTGCCTGTTGTATTCTGTATTCCTCCCAAACAGCGGCTGCCTCTGATTGGATGAAGGCACTCTTCAGCTGAAAATTTTTTAGCTTGGCTTCGATTATTTAAGCAAAGCATGTTGGGCAGGTAGGGGGCGGCAGGGCCACCCATATTGCAGGTTTTTACCAAATCATTAGGATGCGGGACAAAATTTGCACAGTGTATGGCATTATGGTTAAGTGGGCTTCACTCAACAGTCTTTAAAAGGGCTTCTCTTAAAAGTAATTGAAGTGATCATAAATGAAGCTGAAAGTGGTACCCCAAGCGGCCCGGTATAATATCTCTTTTACAAAAAGAGTGTTTCCTTTTTGAGATTATATTCTCTGTGCTATGGAGCCTCAATTTAGGGTACTGATTCATGCCACTAAAAATCAAAAAGTTGATTCTCCTCGGTAAATAGAAAATATTCTCATACAGGAAAAGTTATATAAAAATAGACTTTGAGTCAGATGTTACAGTTATTACATGTTGGAAAATGTACTATAGCTTACCTTAAAAATAACTACACATATGTTCGTACCTTATTGACAAAAAACAAAACTAAATAAAAACAATTTAAAAAATCTAGAAAAAAAAACCCCCAAAAAAAACAATTTGTAGAGAAAAGCAAAGAAAACCACAATGGAGTGGAGACATACAGTTAAAAGAATGTTTCTTTACGTCAGTCATTCATGTCTACTGTATAGCTTAAGAATGTATTACTCAGTTAATGATGGCTTTTTCGGGAGAGCCTGAAAGGGGAGTATAATAGGAATACATATAGTATTAAAAAAGACAATATTATAACCATAAGGTATGAGTTCAAAAATAGCTCACTTTAATTTGTGTACCCACAAGTACTAACCTTATGAGCAAAAGACTTCTAGCTTGTTAATATACTAACATGTTATATATACAAACAGTCATTCAAATACAATGAATGATACCTTCTGGGATAATATTAAACATACTGTGGGGAAAAAAATTATTTTACCCCCTGCAGATTTTGTAAGTTTGCTCACTTACAAAGAAATGAAGGTTCTATAATTTTTTTTTATCATAGGTGTATTTTAAATAACAGAGATAGAATATCAACCAAAAATCCAGAAAAAACACGATACAAATTTTATAAATTAAGTTGCAGTTCAGTGAGTGAAATAAGCATTTGATCCCCTACCAACCAACAATAGCAAAACATGACTCGGTGGAGAAACCCTTGTTGGCAAGCACAGAGGTAAGACATTTCTTGTGGTTGGTTACCAGGTTTGCACACATCTCAGGAGGGATTTTGGTCCACTCTTCTTTACAGATCTTCTCTAAATCCTTAAGGTTTCTTGGCTGTCGCTTGGCAACCCGAAGTTTCAGCTCCCTCCTTAAATTTTCTGAAGGATTTAGGTTGCCTTGGCAGTATGTTTTGGGTCATGTCATGCTGGAAGACCCATCCACGACCCATCTTCAGTGTTGTCTGGCTGAGGGAAGAAGGTTCTAATCCAAGATTTTCCAATAATAAAGCCCCATCCATTGGCCCCTCAAAGTCGGCCTGCACCTTTAACAGGGAAAAAGCCCCAAAGCATAATGTTTCCATGTTTAACTGTAGGGATGGTGTTCTTAGGGTCATAGTCAGCATTTTTCTTCCTCCAAACACAGCAAATTGAGTTAATGCCAAAGAGCTCTCTTTTGGTCTCATCTGACCACAACATTTTCTCCCAGTCCATCTCTAAATAATTTAGATGTTCATTGGCAAACTTCAGATGGACTTAAACATGTGCATTCTTGAGGAGGGGGACCTTGTTGGCGCTAGAGGATTTCAATCCATGTTGGCGTTTTGTGTTACCAATGGTTTGTTTGGTGACTGTGGTCCCAACTGCCTTGAAATCATTCCCAAGCTCCTCCTGTGTATTTCTGGGCTGATCCCTCACTTTTCACATGATCATCCTTACCCCATGAGGCAAAATCTTGCATGGAGCTCCAGACCGAGGGCGATTGATGGTTATTTTGTATTTCTTCCATTTGCGAATAATCTCTCCAACAGTTGTCTCCTTCTCACTAAGCTTCTTGGTGATGGTCTTGTAGCCCAATTCAGCCTCATGCAGGTCTACAATCTTGTCCCTGACATCCTTTAACAGCTCTTTGGTCTTGCCCATAATGGCGAGGTTGGAATGGAAGAAAGAGATTCTGTGGAGAGGTGTCTTTTGTACACATAATGAGTTGTCATTAGGAGCACTTTCTTAAATTAAGAGGTGTGATATGTGTAGCACATGAGAACATACTGTAGCCAGTCTGTGGGAGCCAGGATTATTGTTGGTCGGTAGGGGATCAAATGCTTATTTTTCTCACTGAACTGCAACAAATTTGGATTTTTGGTTGATATTCTGTCTCTATCATTTAAAATACACCTATGATAAAAATGATAGACCCTTCATTTTTTTGCAAGTGGGAAAACTTACAAAATCTGCAGGAGATCAAATAATTATTTTCCCCCAATGTATATATTAACTTAAAATATTGTTAAAAATTGAATAAAAATTATTTAAACAAACAGTTTATAACAAGATTATATTACTTTTAGAATGTTTCCTGTGAAATTTTGCTGTTGCTCTCACTGTTTTTTTTTCAATTAGGTTTAGTTGAATTGCTTGGCCACAGAAAATTAGCTTTCAGAAATATTGTTGAAAATAATATTTTTTTTTTTGCAATATCTAGTATTTACTTTATTAACCACTTCCGGACCAGCCACCGCAGTTATACTGCGGCAGGTTGGCACAGCTGCACGAGCCGTCGTAGCTGTACGCCGGCTCTCTAAAACGCTGTAGCAGACACATTGCGACCGCAGCGTGTCCCCAGAGCCGATGCGTGTGCCCGGCGGGCGCGATGGCCGCCGGGCACCCGCGACCGCTCGTGACAGAGCGAGAACCGGGATCTGTGTGTGTAAACACACAAATCATGGTTCTGTCAGGGGAGAGGAGACAGATCGCGTGTTCCTACTAAGTAGGAACAATGATCTCTCTAAACCTCTAGTCAGCCACATTCCCCCCACAGTTAGAAACACACATAGGGATCACCCTCTAGTGTTAACCCCTTCCCTGCTAGTGACATTTATACAGTAATTATTGGCTATTTTTAGCTCTGATCGCTGTATAAATGTCACTGGTCTCAAAAAAGTGTCAAAATTGTCCGATGTGTCCATCGCAATGTTGCAGTCCCAATAGAAATCGCAGATCGCCGCCATTACTAGTAAAAAAAAAATAATAATAATAAAAATGCCATAAATCTATCCCCTATTTTGTAGAAGCTATAACTTTTACGCAAACCAATCAATATTTGCTTACTGTGATTTTTTTTACCAAAGAATATGCAGAAGAATACATATCCGTCTAAACTAAACTTTTTGTTTATAGCGCAAAAAATAAAAACCGCAGAGGTGATCAAATACCACCAAAAGCAAGCTCTATTTGTGGGGAAAAAAAGGACATCAATTTTGTTTGGGTACAGCGTCGCATGACCGCGCAATTGTCAGTTAAAGCGACGCAGTGCCATATCGCAAAAAATGGCCTAGTCAGGAAGAGGGCAAATCCTTCCGGGGCCGAAGTGGTTAAAAACAGAAAAAAAGAAAATCCTTAACACATCAAATTTTCAGTTTTCTCGTCTAAAAATTACAATATACTTATAAATATGAAAAATGTTACCAAAGTTCTTTTGGAGAAATGAATGTGCAATTACTAGGTAAATAATACATCGTAATTAGTAAAAAATACTTATAAAAATAAAAAAATTAAATAAAAAAAATTACCGAATAACACAACTTGAACATATTTAGGTTTTAATGGGTTCAACTGAAACTGTGCACAGTGTAATTTTTAGACATATTACATAAAGTGAAATGTTACCTCTTCATTAAAAATTTGTCTTCTAAAAATTCCAGCTAGCTTGCTTTTGCCTTAAATTGGCACTGCCATTTGTCACAGTAATTAAAGTTATTGCTGTTTTTTAATAAAACGGCTCTACAAGTAAATATTCATGTAAAGAAGAGTGATGAAACCTTCCTGATTGTTGTAACTTCAAATACCCAATTATTTGCAGGTAAATTTAAGGTGGATCTTTTTTTTTATAGGTTTTTGGATATTGTTGAGGCATTAGAACCCCTGTCAAACTTGTGTTGCTGAGAGTGTTTCTTCTAGAGAAATTCACCTTTGTATGTGTCCTGGTGACCAATGACCATTGACATAGAAAGTGAAGGAAAATCCACAATTATGGGTTTTTAATATAACAAGAGGTGGAGGAAAAATCTTCAAAACGGGACACTTTTCAAGACAGCTGTCATAGAGTGGATTTACCTAATTTTGGACAAATTTCTTCTCACTTACTGCTGTATCTTCAGAGAAGGAGATGATCCCCGGCAGCAGTGTCGGCTGGTGTTGGGGCCTAGAGGGAGCGGTGGCGATACCCTCTTTGTCATGTGACAGGGTTTGCTAGACCCCAGTGCTTCTCCATATCCAGAAGCTATGGAAAGCCCCAGGTATATTGCACTGAGGAAAGAGCGGTGCAGGATTTTTATCGGAAGGGTGCCTTTTCACAGACACTGTCACTACCCTGAATGTTCAACGACGGTGTCTCTTTAATAAATAATCAAAGCAAAAAAACATCCCTTGTATTATTTTGTATTACCCTGACAAGCATGATGGCATTTTAACTGTGAACACATGGTACTAACTTGTAATAATTAACAATAATTATGAATTAATAATCATAATTATTAGTCAATTAATAGTTAATTGATATTATTATATTTTTGCTTTGCTAATTGAAGTGGATTGTTGGCTTAACAATATAACACGGAAAGAGTTAAGGTTATACATAAAACATCCCTTTTCTATTCAACACATTTTTATTTAAAAGTAGAACTTATATAGCGAGGTTCATTAGGCAGATTAAAAATGTAAGTGTCATAGATTAAAATGTAGCAGTTTCAAGAAATTCATGATTTTGCAGAGTAAGTAGCTAATCTGTAAGCAATTCTAACAAAAGAAATGGCAGTTACTTTTGACTATGCAGAGTAACAAAAAAACAAACAAACAGTATGTGTGTACATAATTGATTGGGACAAAGTTTGATATAAATATATCAACTTGATGACCCAATGGGATCTTTATGTGAGCTGTAATGCAGTACAGTATGTAGCTTGATTATAAAATACACATCCCATGATTAAATAGACTGCAGTTAGTACTAGACCATACTATATATTTTTATATGTGCAATATTTTTAGGTTTGTATAATATATTTCTGTAAATAAATATACTTTGGTTAAGCTTTGGTAACATTCTGTGTCATCATTTGGCTAAATAAATATTTAAAAAAATAAGAGTTCTTTAGAAACTGAAAATCTGTTCATGAAAAAACTTTGTAAAAAAAGGAAAATAAACAAAAACACCCCCTCTTTAATCCCCCAATCTCTATCCTCTTTGGGCTCCTTGGACTCTTAATAGTGATGCTTCCACTCCTAACTTTTGCTAAGCAAGTAACTTAGGAGAAAAGTCCTGTAGCAGTTTTGCCACACTGACTGACAAGCCACACATTGACCTTGTCTTCTTTGCAGGACCTCTAATTCCAAAAATTAAGTCAAAGGGGTTTTAGTAACTGCATCTGTGGCCATCCTAAAATGTATGAAACAGAATTCTGAGTTTCAAAGTCAGAATTCTGAGTTTTTAAATTCAGAATTCTGGGATTCAAAGACAGAATTCTGAGTTGCAAAGTCAGAATTCTTATGCCGTGTACACACGAGCGGACTTTTCGAGCGGACTGGTCCGACGAACTGAGTCCGGCGGACAATTCGACCGTGTGTGGGCTTCATCGGACCTGCAGCTGACTTTTTCGGTCGAAAATCTGACGGACTTTAGATTTGGAACATGTTTCAAATCTTTACGTCGGAACTCCGCCGGACCCAGTTCCTATCGAAAAGTCTGCTCGTCTGTATGCTAGTCCGACGGACGAAAACCGACGCTAGGGCAGCTATTGGCTACTGGCTATTAACTTCCTTATTTTAATCCGGTCATACGTCATCACGTACGAATCCGTTGGACTTTGGTGTGATCATGTGTAGGCAAGTCCGTTCGTTGGGAAAGTCCGTTGGAAGTCCGTCGGATAATCCGTCAGGCCAGTCTGGTCGAAAAGTCTGCTTGTGTGTACGCAGCATTAGACTAATATTTTTTAGGAGGGTAGCAAGGTTTAAACAAAATTCTGAGTTTCAAAATCAGAATTCTGAGCTTTTCAATTCAAAATTCTGGGATACAGTCAGAATTCTGACATTAAAACTTGGGACCCTCCTAAAATTTATTAAACAAAAATTCTGAGTTTCAAAGTCAGAATTCTGGTTTTCAAAGTCAGAATTCTGAGTTTTTAAATGCAGAGATTTGGGGTTTAAAGCCAGAATTTTGAGCTTCAAAGTCAGAATTCTGAGATTAAAATGTGGGACCCTCCTAAAAATTATTAAACAAAATTCTGAGTTTCAAAGTTAGAATTCTGAGCTTTTAAATTCGGAATTCTGGGCTGCTCGGCTGTTATTACAAGCATCGGGAGGGGACGTCCCGCCTCACACGGCTTGGCCGGGCTCTCCCGTCCTACCAGGAGGCCTGAGCGACCAGCCTGCACGCCCGCTGGCTGGAGACCTGAACGAAGCTGGAATTGGATCTCAGATCTAGTAACCCGGAAGCGATGTCATTACATCACTTCCTGTTTACTGGAGCCTTAAAGGCGCCAAATTTAAAAAAAATGACTGTATTCAAAACCAACTTGGTGTTTTGAATGCTTTTAAGTGCAAAAGAGGGGTTTGGGGGTCTTATAGACCCCAGATTCCTCCATAAAGAGTACCTGTCACTGCCTATTACTGTCACAAGGGATGTTTACATTCCTTGTGACAGCAATAAAAGTGATAATTTTTTTTTAAAGGGATAGTGTAAAAAAATAAAAATAAAAAAAAATATATATTTTTTTTTAAAGCGCCCCATCCCTCTGTGCTCTGTGCAGAAGTGAACACATACGGAAGGCGCGCACGCAAATGTAAACGGTGCTCAAATCACACATGTGAGGTATCGCTGGGATCGTTAGAGCGAGAGCAATAATTCTAGCACAACACCTCTGTAACTCTAAACATGTAACCTGTAGAAATTTTTAAAGTGTAGCCTATGGAGATTTTTAAGTACCGTAGTTTGTCGCCATTCCATGAGTGTGCGCAATTTTAAAGCATGACATGTTAGGTATCAATTTACTCAGCGTAACATCATGAAGAGCCACCCCCGAAGGAGCCACTTGGTAAATTTGGGTTCTCTGATCTCCGCTTAAACCCCAAGAATGACCTCAGCCCCTCTGGAACACCTGGTTTAATTAAATTACTGCAAACACATGTAACCGCTTGCCGACCAGCGCACGACGACGTACGTCGGCACAATGGCATGGCTGCCCAAATGGGCGTACCTGTACGTCCCCTTCAAATTGCTGGCTAGTGGGAACGTGCATCCCCGCAGACATGATGTCCACCAGCGGCCCACGATCGTGACACGGATCGGCAGAATGGGGAGATGTAAACAAGGCATTTCCCTGTTCTGCCTAGCAACATGATAGGGATCTACTGCTCTCAGTGATCGGGAGCAGTGATCTCTGTCATCTTCTAGTGAGCCCATCCCCCCTACAGTTAGAACGCAGTGAGGGGACACAGTTAACCCCTTGCTCGCCCCCTAGTGCTTAACCCCTTCCCTGCCAGTGTCATTTACACAGTAATCAGTGCATTTTTATAGCACTGAGATCGCTGTATAAATGCCAATGGTCCCAAAATAGTGTCAAAAGTGTCCGATGTGTCCGCCATAATGTCGCAGTCACGATAAAAATCGCAGATCGCCGCCATTATCAATAAAAAAGCCATAAATCTATCCCCTATTTTGTAGATGCTATAACTTTTGTGCAAACCAATCAATACATGCTTATTGCGATTTTCTTTTACCAAAAATATGAATGCATATCGGCCTAAACTGAGGAAGAAATTAGTTTTTTAAAATATTTTTGGGGGATATATATTACAGCAAAAAGTAAAAAATATTGCTTTTATTTAAAAATTGTCGGTCTTTTTTTGTTTATAGCGCAAAAATCTCAGAGGTGATCAAAACCAAAAGAAAGCTCTATTTGTGGGAGAAAAAGGACGTCAATTTTGTTTGGGTGCAACGTCGCACGACCGCGCAATTGTCAGTTAAAGCGACGCAGTGCCGAATTCGCAAAAAGTGCTCTGGTCAGGAAGGGGGTAAAATCTTCCGCGGCTGAAGCGGTTAAAATAGATGAATTCGATCAATGAGTCTTTTTCAACCTATATAATTGTCCACCACATGAGGGCAGCAGAACCCTTTCAGGCAGCACCATCCATGAATTGTATTCACCTAAGAGATCCCCAACACAGTATATAGAGCAGTGTGACACCTGTGCTGTTCATACACTGCCATTCATTATTCCTTCCAAAGGTAAGGACAGGTGGAATGGATCTATTGCATCCTAACTCATTCATTAAAGTAAAACTAAAGGCAGCACTTTTTTTTTTCATTTTTGTCAATCCTGTCTTTTTTTTTTTTATCTGTCTCCCATTGGGAAGATTTCCCTTCACTTCCTGTCCCAAAGCCACAACAGTAAGTAAGAGGAGATCCCTCCAATGTGACGGAATGGTTGTCACCAGAACTAGTGACCCCATTGGAAGATTTCCCATCTCTTCCTGTTCTGGTGACAACCCAAAATATGGGATTCATTTTTTTTTTTGTTTTTTTGTTATGATATTGGTAAACAGGACAACTAAAGAGAATGACCGCAATAAAAACAACTGACAGGTGTTCTAATCAATCGCCACTCTATCCAAAGTTTTAAAATGCCTTTAATTCAAACCCAATCCTTAAAACATCACATTGGATCGCACGTGTTAAAGTATAACTAAAAGCAAAATGCTTTTTATTAGTTTTGGATAGAGTGGAGAGGGATTAGAACGCCTGTCAGATTTTTATTGCTGTCTGTGCCCCCCCGTCAGGGCGATCCCCCCTCTCTATTTGTCATGTATACCGTTATCATTATCAGTGAAAGTAAAAGAAAATCCTAAGTTTTCGGTTGTCCCCAGAAATGTAATAGAGGGGAAATCTTCCAATGGGGACACTAATTCTGGTGACCAGGGGGGGTCCCCAAGGATTCTCTTAATTTGTATGGATTTCCCCTCACTTCCTGTTTGGCTATGGGACAGGAAGTGAAGGGAAATCTCCGCAATGGGACACAGATGGCGAAAAAAAATCTGACAGAGGTTATAACCCTCCCTTACTCTATCCAAAACGGGGAAAAAAAAAGTTTTGCCTATAGTTCTACTTTTCCTTACAGTCTTTTTAACCGCTTTCTGACCGCCTCACGCAGATATACTGCGGAAGAAGGGTACGTACAGGCAGATTAACGTACCTGTACGTTGCCCTTTAAGAGGCGGCTTGCGGGCACGCCCCGGGAGCTCCGCGTCCGCAAGGATACCCGCGATCGTCTCACGGTGAGGAAGAACGGGGAGATGCTGATGTAAACAAGCATTTCCCCGTTCTGCCTAATGACACTGTCACTGATCACAGCTCCCTGTAATCGGGAGCGGTGATCAGTGATGTGTCACACACAGCCCCTCCCCCCCACAGTTAGAATCACTCCCTAGGACACACTTAACCCCTACAGCGCCACCTAGTGGTTAACCCCTTCACTTCCAGTCACATTTACACAGTAATCAATACATTGTTAATCGCACTGATCGCTGTATAAATGTGAATGGTCCCAAAATTGCGCCAAAATTGTCCAACGTGTCCTCCATAATGACGGACGTCATGATAAAAATCGCTGATCGCCGTCATTACTAGTAGAAAAAAAATTATCAATAAAAATGCCATAAAACTTTTTTGTAGACGCTATAACTTTTGCGCAAACCAAACAATAAATTATTGCGTTTTTTTTTTACCAAAAATATGTATAAGAATACGTATCGGCCTAAACTGAGGGAAAAAAATGTTTTTTTATATATTTTTTGGGGGATATTTATTATAGCAAAAAGTAAAAATAGCGTGCGCTATTTTTTTGTTTATAGCGCAAAAAATAAAAACCGCAGAGGTGATCAAATACCACCAAAAGAAAGCTCTATTTGTGGGGAAAAAAAGGACGTCAATTTTGTTTGGGAGCCACGTCGCACGACCGCGCAATTGTCAGTGCCGAATCGCAAAAAGTGTTCTGGTCTTTGGCCAGCCAAATGGTCCGGGGCTTAAGTGGTTAAATTTGTGGCTTTAACCCCTAGGCACTGACCGCAGGCAAAAATGTGGCCTCTCGGCGGTCAGGCCTTGGCGCTGAGGGGCCGCATATTTGCTTGCACTAGCGCCAATAGAGCTGTGCCGAGAGCACGCGCCCCGCGACACAGTGACCGGTGGCTCAGGAAAAGCTCCCGATCACTTATGACCAATCACGGCAGTCACATGGTCACAAGCCCCGCCCCGCATCCCGGAGGCGAGAGCCAGCACCGAAGGGGTCAAATAAATTACAGCATAATCACCTGTCGGGTTTTTATTGCTGATTCACCCTCTCTTTGTTCTGTTTATCATTATCACCAAGGCTGAAAGCAAATCCCAAATTTTGAGTTGTCACCAGAACAGGAATAGAGGGGGTGACAACCAGGGATTCCCTCACTTTGGAGGGATTTCCTCTCACTTCCTGTTGTGGCTATGGGACAGGAAGTGAAGGAAAATCTCCTCAATGGGAGTTAAATGACAAAAAAAAAACCAACAATGGTTGTTAGACATGTGCAGAACAAAAACATGTGTTTTGTTTTGATTTGTTATTTGCATAAATGAATTTAGTTAACTTTGTTGAATTCATTGATTCATTTCAATTCGTTTAATTTATTCAAATTCAAATCAATTTGAATTTGGCAAATTCTGTCGTACTGAACTAAATTCAACCAAATTGGGAAAATTTGAATTGATTCAAATTCCATTTAAATCAAACTCCATTTGAAATCAAATTTATTCTACTCGAAATTTGAAGAATTTTGGAAGATGGTTACTGTATATTCTTTCTATTTAATTCTATTCTATTGTTTTCTATTGTATTCTTTTATTTTCTATTCTTTTCTATTTTATCCTATTCTTTTCTATCCTAACTCAAATTTATTCTATTCGAAATTCAAATTTCGGAAAATTGTTATATTGTTATATTATTTCTATTGTATTGTTTTTTTTTTTTTTTGTTCTATTCTATTCTTTTCTATTCTATTATTTTCTTTTCTATCATTTTCTTTTCTATTCAAATTTTAAAAAATATATATTTTTTTGTATTTTATTCTATTCTTTTCTTTTCTATTCTATTCTTTTCTATTTTATTATATATATATATATATATATATATATATATATATATATATATATATATATATATATATATATGTATTTTATTCTTTTCTATTCTATTATTTTATTTTCTATTCTATTCTTTTCTATTCAAATTCAATTTTTTTTCTATTCTTTTCTTTTTTGTATTTTGTTCTGTTTTACTCTATTATAATCTATTATTTTATTTTCTATTCTATTATTTTCTGTTCTATTATATTCTTTTTTATTCCTTTATTTTCTATTCAATTGCATTCTCTTCGGAGATTCGAATTCGATTCGAAAACAATCCGGATTAGATTCGAAAACTATTCGAATTTTGTTCAAAATGTTGTTTCAATATTTCGGATTCATTTAAATTCTTTACTATTATAATTCGGAAATTTGGAATAACAAAAAAATTGTTATTGTTACAAACCCAACCGCCCATGTCTAATGGTTATAACACTCCTTTACTCTATCCAAAATTAAAAAAAAAGTGTTGCCTTTAGTTCTGCTTTAGACCACTGGGGCCACAGCCACATTAGCACTAAAATGCCGCTCGCGGGGCGTTATTAACCCCAAAGAAGGGGTTAAAAACACCCGTGTTGCGGCGCTTCCGAAGCACTTTTCAGGTGCTTTGGTAGCGCTGCCCATTCATTTTAATGGGCAGGGGCGTTTTGGGAGATGCTGCTCGCAGGACTTTTCCTAACGTCCTGCAAGCGCACCGCCCCAGTGTGAAAAGATGCACTGAAATGAATAGGAGGCGGTTTTCAGGCACTATTTAGAGGCGATTTCTACCGCCCCAGTGTGAAAGGGGGTCTTAATATCTCATAATCCTGCCATGACGGTTATTGTTTAGGCACTTCCCCCTATGGGGGTGGCAACTGTCTCCCTATTGTGCTTCTGGGTTGTCACCCTGTCACATGCACCCTTGGTGGGGACTACACACAGCTGTTGTCACCATTAGGAATGCAGTCCAAACCTGTGACATGATCAGGAACTTTCATTGGATCCTGTGTTACTACCTCACTTGTCCCGGGTCCAAGACTCAGGGTAGCCAGGCAACTAGCATTTGCAGTTGCACCAATGAGAGCCCATGTATTTATCCGACAATCTGACATGGGTGTACTTAGTAGGCATCTGGCACGTCTGTACTGAGAAGAACAAGGACCATGTAAGCCAAGAGATCTGAAAAGGAATTCAGAATTGGCCGTTCCTCCTAACCTGGCGTCTCCTCCGCTGTACTCCATTTGTTCCTCCTATCTGACACATTGCTGTGATTCCCTGCCAGTAATATCATGTAATCTGCTGAAATGGAGGAGTATTATCTGGGTTCACAGATTGGACGAAGCGAGGAGACAATTAAAACCAGTTGTCAGAGAAGGTTATCAAATCATACAGAAATTACAGGACATTAAAAGAACACGTTACTCCAAAATTGCTCTAAAACTGTAAAGCTGTAAACACATGACCCTTGTTAAACGTGCATCATTCATGAACATGATGTCATCAGTCTGCTGCAGGCAGGAGGAAGCATTTCCTCCGTCTCCCCTTCCCCCAGTAATCAGACTGTAACATTGTAACTGTGCAACAAGTTCTAAGGTGAAATTCTGCATATGCAGGGCCTGATCTGTGTCAGACTTTTGTGAACGTAGCCAAAAAACTCCCAGAAACCAAGAATTACACGATTGTGTCATCTCAATTCAGAAATTAAAAAGTTATACAGTGGAACCTCGGTTTGCGAGTAATGCGGTTAACACGCGTTTCGCAAACCGAGCACTGTATTTATAAAACTCATAACTCAGTTTGCGAGTGTTGTCTCGCAAAACGAGCAGGATTCAGGCCAAACGCGTTGTGCAGTACCACTTTTGGCCTGAGGTGGCGCCGGAGCCGAGCAGAGCCGAAAGTCGCGATCGGCGCCGTTCGGAAATGCACGGAAAGGCCCGAGGACAATTTGGCTGGACGTCGGCAAACCTCGGAAAGGCTCGTGAACGGAGTCTTTCCGAGGTTTGCCGTGGTCAGCCGAAGTGTCCCTCAGGCCTTTTCGGCCGTTTCCGAGGCGCACCCCCCGCCTCTGGCCGCATGCGGTATTGCATCCCATTGAAGTCAATGCCGAACAAATTATTTTCGTTTCCATTGACTTTAATGGGAAAACTAGCTTTGCTATGCGAGTACATTGGATTACGAGCATACTCCTGGAACGGATTATGCTCGTAATCCGAGGCTCCACTGTATCTTCTATGTGTAGTGCCCCCTTGTGTACATAATGGCACTTAATGGCATCCCAGTCTTAGTCTGTAGGGTTCAATATTGAGTTGGCCCACCCTTTGCAGCTCTAACAGCTTCAACTCTTCTGGGAAGGCTGTCCACAAGGTTTAGGAGTGTGTCTATGGGAATGTTTGACCATTCTTCTAGAAGCACATTTGTGAGGTCAGGCACTGATGATGGACGAAAAGGCCTGGCTCGCAGTCTCTGTTCTAATTCATCCCAAAGGTGTTCTATCGGGTTAAGGTCAGGACTCTGTGCAGGCCAGTCCAGTTCCTCCAACCAAAACTCGCTCATCCATGTCTTTATGAACCTTGCTTTGTACACTGGTGCGCAGTCATGTTGGAACAGGAAGGGGCCATCCCCAAACTGTTCCCACAAAGTTGGGAGCATGAAATTGTACAAAATGTCTTGGTATGATGACACCATAAGAGTTCCCTTCACTGGAACGAAGGGACCAAGCCCAACCCCTGAAAAACAACCCCACACCATAATCCCCCCTCCACCAAATGATTTGTACCAGTGCACAAAGCAATGTCCATAAAGACATGGACGAGCTGCACAGTGTCCTCACCTCAGCCTGATAGAACCCCTTTGACATGAATTAGAGCGGAGACTGCGAGCCAGGCCTTCTCATCCAACATCAGTGCCTGACCTCACAAATGCGCTTCTGGAAGAATGGTCAAACATTCTCATAGACACACTCCTAAACCTTGTGGATAGCCTTCCCAGAAGAGTTGAAGCTGTTATAACTGCAAAGGGTGGGCCAACTCAATATTGAACCCTACAGACTAAGAATGGGATGTCATTAAAGTTCATGTACGTGTAAAGGCAGGCGTCCCAATACTTTTGGTAATATAGTATAGTTGTGTAGTGAAGATAGAGGCTTTAGGAGCCTGGGTATGAGTCAAACAGTTTACTTTAGGTCAGGCTGGAGGCTCTGCAGGTCAGGCCTCTGGTACCTCCCCCTGGTTCTAGAAACTAGAAAAGTTCCTAGAAGCTAGCAGGTGGAGGCCAGAAGGTGCTGATCTGAATATTTATGGGAATTTGGCCAATCCCCAGGCAGGGGGCTGACAGGGTGGCTGAACCAGCCTAAAAATATTGTGGGGTCTGGCCAGCAGGGGAGACGGGTCGAAGATGGAGTGCTGAACTTAATTTTTAATTGCAAACAGAACTCCACAATTTTTAATTGCAAACAGAACTCCACATATATACAACTCACATTTCAAATACATAAAAACACCTTTTAAAGTGCTGAGGGGTGATAGAGTCAACTGTGGTCCAGTTCTGCAGCCCCGGTTTACACAGCATTCCTCGTGACCTATGCCAGCTATGCAACACTTCCTGGTACCTCTCTTGTCAGCCGATCAAGCTCCTCCTACCGGTTTCGTCATAGTCTCGTGACTTCCTCTGGTAGTATTCCATTGTATTTGCAGATGACAACGGTACTGATTAAACGAAACTGGTATCGTATAAGAAACATTTTTGCGTTTGTCCGATTGAATAATATCAGATGAACTTTCGTGATCAGCTCTCGAAAGCTGTTTACTAAAAATCTGATTGTCGTACGATAGTTTCAAAATCTCAATTTTTATCCCAATTTCAAATCGAGTGTATGGGCCATAAGTGTCACTTTTCCCTGCTACTTCGTTCCTCTATTATCAGCATGAGTCACCTCTGACAAGTTTTCCTGACACCAAGAGAAAAAAGGTGACAGGGGAGGGATCTCCAGCTGATTGACAGCCTCAGCTTTGTTCCTGTGTGCTGTGTGAAGAGGGTGTGTCCCTTCCCTCCAATCAGCTCTCAGAGTTCTCCCTGAGCTCTGCAGTGTGTAACTTCAGCTCTCTGCCCCCTTTTGTTCTGAACTTGCAGAGAATCTTTATATTTCTGAGGACAGTCACTTCACTGGGTATATGTAAGGGTTTACAACCACTTTAAAACTCAGGGAGAGAAAAAACTCTTTCCTACTCCCCTTTCCCTCTCCAATCCCCCAAAGGAAATGAATCTTTATGTATATCTACAATCTGCCTAAAGTTCCCAAAATTGTATTTAAATCTCAGGTAATAAAAAAAGCAGTCTTAGATCTTCTATCTTCCAGTCTGTAGCGTGGAAGGGACCGGTCTGCATTGACCACGCTGTTTTCTGGTGACATTGGCTGTCCACCAAGGGTCCCCAAGCCTTCACACATGAGGTCACAACATGGGGGGGGGGCGCAAGACTGGTCCGCTGTGCAGTGGAGTGCTGTTTTTAGTATACTGTATACAACTGAAGCAACCCATATAGACATTCCAACCAATTCCCCAGTCCTGCAAATCTAAGCATGGTTATCTGGATCCAGCTTAAGAATCTATACACGTGGCTTTGTTAGGTTTGGTATGCACACAGAAAAGATTGTCCTTCATATGGCTCAAATGTGTCGGGTGGAGAATTAAATTGCTGAAATCTGCTGATGGAAGGAAATGTTATATTTCACATGCATGTCTTTCAAAAACATAGGAAGAATAGGGAAATGGAATGATTGGCTTCTAGGAATTCTTGGCTTCATATTTTTCTTCAGCTTTTGAAATTACTTTTCTTCCCAGCTTAAATTACTTTTTCTGCAGAAAAGAAACTTGGACATGAACTTTAGTCAGCAAGATGCTCTTATTCTGAGTTCACAAGACTGTGCCATATGTTATATACCGATTCAGCCCCGGGAAAGATTTGGCTGCTGAATGACCGGGCCATTTTTTGCAAATCAGCACTGCGTCGCTTTAACTGACAATTACGCGGTCATGCGACGTTGTACCCAAACAAAATTGGTGTACTTTTTTTCCCTACAAATAGAGCTTTCTTTTGATGGTATTTGATCACCCCTGCGGTTTTTATTCTTTGCGCTATCAACAAAAAAAGACCGACAATGTTGAAAAAAACACAATATTTTGTACTTTAGGTCGATATGTATTCGTCTACATATGTTTGGTAATAAAAATCGCAATAAGCGTATATTGATTAGTTTGCGCAAAAGTTATATCGTCTACAAAATAGGGGATAGATTTATAGCATTTTTATAATTTTTTTTTTTTTTTACTAGTAATGGCGGCAATCTGTGATTTTTATTATGACTGCGTCAATATGGCGGGCACATCGGACAATTTTGACACATTTTTGGGACCATTGGAATTTATACAGCGATCATTGCTATAAAAATGCACTGATTACTGTAAAAATGTCACTGGCAGGGAAGGGGTTAACACTAGGGGGGACTCAAGGGGTTAACTGTGTTCCGTGCTACGTGTTCTAACTGAAGGGGGGATGGGACTTGCTAGGGGAAGAGATAGATCGGTGTTCATACTTTGTATGAACACACGATCTGTCTCTTCTCCCCTCAGAGAACCGTAGTCTCTGTGTTTACATGTCTCGAGCGATCGCGGGGCACTCGCCTCGGTTCCGGGGGGCAATCGGTGGTGCACGCGCACCACTAGTGGCCACAAAAAGAAGCGACGTAACATGACGGCGATTCGCGCAGCTGAGCCATGTTGCCGCAGTACAACTGCGGCGGCTGGTCAGCAAGCAGTTAAATAACAAAATCAGTGCAGCGTAACAATATATAATGATTCAAACACAATATGAGAGATGGTCCTTCTCCATGTGCAAAGTGCTTGATAAAGACCGTGATAAGAGTGAATGGAGCATGGGGTGGGTTCCGCTGAGGAAGTCCTGCCCATAGAACGTAGCAGCAGGGGCGTTGCTATGTCTACAAAAGATCTGAGGCTAGAGCCCATAGCAGTGAAGTAAAGAAAGCCATACGCTATTATATATATATATATATATATATATATATATATATATATATATATATATATATATATATACAGTATATATACATTATCATTACATCAGGGTCCCCAGAGAGCCCCCACTTACATCAGGGTCCCCAGAGAGCCCCATACTTACATCAGGGTCTCCAAAAAGCCTCCCACTTACACCAGGGTCCCCAGAGAGCCTCCCCTTACATCAGAGTCCCCAGAGAGCCTCCCCCTTGCATCAGGGTCCCCAGAGAGCCCCCCCTTACATCAGGGTCCCCAGAGAGCCTCCCCCTTACATCAGGGTCCCAAGAGAGCCCCTTCCTTACATCAGGGTCCCCAGGTAGATGCCCCTACTTACATCAGGGTCCCCAGAGAGCTCCTTCCTTACATCAGGTTCCCCAGAGAGCCTCCCCCTTACATCAGGGTCCCCAGAGAGCCCCCCCCATTTACATCTGGGTCCCCATAGATCTCCCCACTTAGATCAGGGTCCCCAGAGAGCCCCCCAGTTACATCAGGGTCTTCCAGAGAGCCTTTCCTCTTGCATTAGGGTCCCCAGAGAGCCTCCCCCACTTATATCAGGGTCCCCAGAGAGCCCCCCCCACTTACATAAGGGTCCCCAGAGAGCTCTCCCTTACATCAGGATCCCCAGAAAGCCCCCCCACTTACATCAGGGTCCCCAGAGAGCCCCTCCTTACCTCAGAGTCCCCAGAGAGCTGCTCCTTACATCAGGTTCACCAGAGAGAGGGCGGGCAGTGAGACATGATGTCATCTCTCTGCTGCCCACGGCTGCACAGTGAGATTGGAACAGTGGTGATGCAGGGTGGGTGGTGAGAGATTATGTCATCTCTCTGCTCTCTCGCCCACCCAGCTCTGCCATGCTGCCTGCCTGCTCTCCAGTGCTGCCTGCCGCACTTGCGGCCTGGCTGCAGAGAGGCCACGGCCGTCTCTGAGAGACTCAGGGCTATGGGCCCCAAAAGCCACCCCCTATCGACGCCACTGGCGCTCAATATTTGTTGTTATTTTATATATTGTGCTTTGCATGCTCTGCTATACAGGTGCATCTCAAAAATGTAGGATATCATCAAAAAAGTTCATTTGTTTCAGTAATTTAATTCAAAAAGATAAACTCATATATTATATAGATTCATTACACACAGAGTGATAGATTTCAAGCATTTCTATCTTTTAATTTTGATGATTATGGCTTGCAGCTAGTGAAGAGTCCCCAGTAGTTGCCATTGTACTTACACAGTCCTCTCTCCTTGCTCCCGTGCCTCCAGGAAGGGCTTCCTCTGTGTGTTTTGGCAGGATCCTTCCAGTACCCCAAGCCCCAGCACAAGGTCACCCCCCCCCCAGACTAAGCGGTACCCCAGAGGGTCACCGACAGTCTCCACAGCACTATATCTCTATCTTTCACCCGATTGCCCCTGCAGGCATGGCTCATGCCTATTTATGAGGTGGCCTGCCCCCCTGCCAGCCCTTTAGAGAGGATTGGCTGAGGCATACCTCCTAACTTTTTTGAGAGGGGAACGAGGGACACCTATTAGCAAAAGTATGTAGGCATAGGACACACCCCCTGCCACGCCCCCTTAACCACTTCAGCTCTGAAAGGTTTTAACCACATCCTGACCAGGCCATTTTTTGCGATACGGCACTGCGTCGCTTTAACTGACAACTGCGCGGTCGTGCGACGCTGTACCCAAATAAAATTGATGTCCTTTTTTCCCCCACAAATAGAGCTTTCTTTTGGTGGTATTTGATCACCTCTGAATTTTTTGGGGGGTTTTTTGCGCTATAAACAAAAAAAGACCGACAATTTTGAATAAAAAAACAATATTTTTTACTTTCTGCTATAAAACATTCCCAATAAAAAAAAAATTAAAAATCTAATTTAATCATCAATTTACACCAATATGTGTTCTGCTACATATTTTTGGTAAAAAAAAATCCCAATAAGTGTATAATGATTGGTTTGTGCAAAAGTTATGGCCTTCAAAAACTATGGGATAAATATAGGGACATTTTATTTTTTAAATTGTTTTTTACTAGTAATGACGGTGATCAGCGATTTTTATCGGGACTGCGACAATGCGGCGGACAAATTGGGCACTAAGTGACACTTGGGTCACACCAGTGACACCAATACAGTGATCAGTGCTAAAGAAATGCACTGATCACTGTATAAATGACACTGGCAGGGATTTAGGTCAACATGTATTCTGCTACAGTTCTTTGGTGAAAATAACCCAAGTAATGGGGCGTACACACGGTCGGACTTTTCAGCTACAAAAGTCCGACAGCCTGTCCGACAGACTTTCGACGGACTTTCGACGGACTTGCGGCGGACTTGCGGCGGACTTTCTAACGAACAGACTTGCCTACACACGATCACACAAAAGTCCGTTGAATTCTTACGTGATGACGTACACCGGACTAAAATAAGGAAGTTGATAGCCAGTAGCCAATAGCTGCCCTAGCGTGGGTTTTTGTCCGTCAGACTAGCATACAGACGAGCGGATTTTTCGACCGGACTCGAGTCCGTCGGAAAGATTTGAAGCATGTTTCAAATCTAAAGTCCGTCGGATTTGAGGCTGAAAAAGTCCGTTGAAAGTCCGGAGAAGCCCACACACGATCGGATTACCAGCCAGCTTTAGTCCGTCAGCGTCCGTTGGACTTTTGTAGACGAAAAGTCCGACCGTGTGTACGCGGCATAAGTGTATATGTTTTAGTCTGTAGGAGAATTATAGAGTCCACAAACTATGGTATATACAGTGTGTATATATATATATATATATATATATATATATATATATATATATATATATAAATGCCAGGACAGTACAACTACCCCCAAATGAACCCTTTTTGGAAAGTGGACAGTCCAAGGTATTTAGTAAGAAGCATGGTGAGTTTTTTAAATTGTAATTTTTTTTTACAATTATTTTGAAAATGAAGAAATAAAAAATAAATTAAAAAGTCGCCATTTTGTTTCATACTGTCACCAGTCAAGTACAGCATTATCATATAACTGGTGTGGCAGTGATCAGGGACACTGACTGGTGACAGTATGTAAAAAAAAAAAAATAATAATTTTTTTTCAAATTGTTTTTCTTTTGCATTACTTTGTTTTCTTTTTAAATTATTTTTTTTCCCACCACACTGTGACCAGATTAATACAGTGTCACCATAGTAACACTGTACTACTCTAGGGAAGTGATCAGGATTTTTTTTTTACACATTATGATTGCTTATACCAATGAATTTCATTGGTATAAGCAAACATTTTTACTGAATGAAACTGATTCATTAAGTGTCTTTTGTTGTGATTAGCTGTGATTGGCCAAAGCACATGGCACAGATAGGCTGTGATTGGCCCTGTCTGTACCATGTGGTCACTGTGACCAACCACAGCTACTAACACAATTGTGTACAATATATGGCATGAAAGAAAGCCATCCATTGTTTACAACCGTCATGTGATCTGCTGTGATTGGTCACAGCGATCACATGGTACTGGCAGCAGGCCGTTATAGGGATGAATCATCGGCTGTGTCCGGTGGATCACGTCGTCATATGAGGTCCTTCCAGAACAACAATGGAGAGGTAGGTCTATGAGGTGGGAGTTGCAATAGTCAAGGTGAGAGCTAACAAGGGAGTGAATGAGTAGCTTGGTGGTTTCATTAGTTAAAAAGGGGAAAATTTTACAGATGTTACGGTGAAGGTGAAGTCTACAAGCTTTTGACAGCAATTGGATTTGGGGCTGAAAGGACAGGTCAGAGTCTAGGATTACACCTAGTACCCTGGCGTAAGGGGAGGGATTAATGGTGCGACAGCTCTGTTTTAGAGAGATTTAGTTTAAAGAAGTGGTGCGACGTCCATGCTGATATGTCAGCTAGTAAGTTAGTGATGCGAGAGGAGACTGAAGGAGTGAGGTGAGGAGTACAGAGATAGGTCTGGGTGTCAATGGCGTAGAGATGGTATTGGAAGCCATGGGTGGTTATCAAGTGACCAAATGAGGAGGTGTAGATAGAGAAGAGAAGGGGTCCAAGAACAAAACCTTGGGGTACCCCCACAGAACAAGGAAATGGAGAGAAGGAGACAGAGTTGTAGGAAACACTGAAGGAGCACTGTGATAGGTAGGAGGAGAACCAGAAAAGAGCAGAATCTTGGAGGCCAAGGGATTGGAGTTTATTGAGGAGGAGCAGATGGTCAACTGTATCAAAAGTCAAGTTTTTTCTTCCAGCTCACTTACCTAATCCCGGCATCTTGACATAGCTCAAGGCATGGAATAACTTTATATAATTAGTCTGGTTTAAAAAAAGTCATCCAGTTCAACCAATAGAAAAAAAAAAAATAGAATATATAAATAAATAAATAAATCTTAAAACCTTTATATATGGATTCCTATACCTATAGTTGATTCAGAAGAAGGCAAAAACATATACAGTATATAGTGCAATGTTTTTCATAAAGAGAACATTCTCTACTCCTTTAGTAAATCAAGTCGGCTGTTCTCTGTCTTTAGTTTGGGGGAGATGACTGGATAATAGAACTGCTTTTTCGCCGGTGATTGAGCAGAGTGGAACCCCATTATTGCTTTTGCAGGTGAAAAATAGATTTGATTGGCGGTATGCATGAACTGGTAAAAAAAAAGTGATCCAACGTATTTCACCTTTTCTTCAGTGGAGTGGCAGTGGGACCCCCAACACAGGAAGTCATCCAGCCTCCCCAACATGGCAGGAAGCTCACTCAGGAGTCCTCGTCTGCAAAAACAGCCTATATGCTCATTAAAATAAAGGTATATAAAGCTGTCATCACTGTCCAAGGTGTTTTCCGAATTCTGAGGAAGCAGCAGTGACGCAGGAAGTGGAGACCATTTCCTGCTGGGGTCACATATTCCCTGATACTACAGCTGGCAAATAACAATTATCCTTGTTATGGCCATACGTAACCCAACCTACATTATTCAATATGTATTTTCGGAGCAGCAATTTTAAATGGTGTTTTAAACTGGAGGTCTCCTAATTTTCTAAACAAAGGGCCAGTTTATTGACCTTCAGACTTTAGAGGGGCTGGACTGTGCCTAGTGGGAGTAAACAATGCCCATTATTGGTATTATGGGGTGAAGTAGTTGATGTCAGTGGAAGGAATAGTGCCCGATTGTTGGTGTCAGTGGGAGGAATAGTGCCTCATCATTGGTGTCAGTGGAAGAAATAGTGCCCCATCATTGGTGTCAGTGGGAGCAATAGTGCCCCATCAATGATGTCAGTGGGAGGAATAGTGTCCCATCGTTGGTGTCAGTGGAAGGAATAGTGCCCCATTGTTGGTGTCAGTAGGAGGAATAGCGCCCCATTGTTGGTGTTAGTGGAAGGAATAGTGCCTCAATATTGGTGTCAGTGAAAAGAATAGTGCCCCATCACTGGTGTCAGTGAAAAGAATAGTGCCCCATCATTGGTGTCAGTGGCAGGAATATTGCCTCGAGGCCGGATAAAGGCAAGCAAAGGTGCCGCATCCAGCCCCCGGGCCACAGTTTGAAGACCACTGGTCTAAAAATAAAAATAAAAAAGATCCCACCCCATCTCTTTGTTACATAGTTACATAGTAGGTGAGATTGAAAAAAGAAACAAGTTCATCAAGTCCAACCTATGTGTGTGATTATATGTCAGTATTACATGCGGTCGTTCAGGTGCTTATCTAATAGTTTTTTTAAACTATCAATGCTCCCCGCTGAGACCACCGCCTGTGGAAGGGAATTCCACATCCTTGCCACTCTTATGCCCCGTACACACAGTCGGATTTTCCGACGGAAAATGTGTGATAGGACCTTGTTGTCGGAAAGTCCGACCGTGTGTGGGCTCCATCACACATTTTCCATCGGATTTTACGACACACAAAGTTTGAGAGCAGGATATAAAATTTTCCGACAACAAAATCCGTTGTCGGAAATTCCGATCGTGTGTACACAAATCCGACGGACAAAGTGCCACGCATGCTCAGAATAAATAAAGAGATGAAAGCTATTGGCCACTGCCCCGTTTATAGTCCCGACGTACGTGTTTTACGTCACCGCGTTTAGAACGATCGGATTTTCCGACAACTTTGTGTGACCGTGTGTATGCAAGACAAGTTTGAGCCAACATCCGTCGGAAAAAATCCTAGGATTTTGTTGTCGGAATGTCCGAACAAAGTCCGACCGTGTGTACAGGGCATTACAGTAAAGAACCCTCTACGTCGTTTAAGGTTAAACCTCTTTTCTTCTAACTTTGAGTGGCCACATGTCTTGTTAAACTCCCTTCTGCGAAAAAGTTTTATCCCTCTTGTGGGGTCACCTGTACGGTATTTGTAAATTGAAATCATATCCCCTCTCAAGCGTCTCTTCTCCGGAGAGAATAAGTTCAGTGCTCGCAACCTTTCCTCATAACTAAGATCCTCCAGACCCTTTATTAGCTTTGTTGCCCTTCTTTGTACTCACTCCATTTCCAGTACATTCTTCCTGAGGACTGGTGCCGAGAACTGGACAGCATACTCCAGGTGCAGCCGGACCAGAGTCTTGTAGAGCGGGAGAATTATCATTTTATCTCTGGAGTTGATCCCCTTTTTAATGCCAATATTCTGTTTCTTTTGTTAGCAGCAGCTTTGCATTGCATGTCATTTCTGAGCCTATCATCTACTAGGACCCCCAGGTCCTTTTCCATCCTAGATTCCCCCAGAGGTTCTCCCCCCAGTGTATAGATTGCATTCATATTTTGCCATTATTTTATATTTTTCTACAATAAACCTCATTTGTCATGTAGTTTTTCCATTTAACTAGCCCAAATTTTTTTATTTAAAAAAAATGACCATTTCCTTACACTAATCCACTGTCAGGCTAGGTCCCGGGTGTTCTGTCTTCTGGTCTGTAGCAGTGCCTATGCCCCATGATGCTCCTGGGTGACATGGCTGTCAGAAGAGTCCATTGGTGGTGTCCTCACTGGGTTCTGAAGACCTCCAGAGGTGGCATTATGACATCATGATCTGAAGGGTGGCAACAAGACCATTTGAAGGACCTGGACTGCAGGGGTGGATCATCTATTTTCACTACAGGAAGAGGCATTGCAAGGGGTCACATGATAGCAGACTTTGACAAGTGTAAAAGGTTTTAGATTTTTTTTCTCATGTGTGAATGGGTATAAACAGGAGGGATGGGGGGAGGTTGTTTTCCCTGGAACTGGTCTTTAAATGATCATACATGTCACTTTGCAGGATGGTACTTAAATTGTGGAAGGTGGCAGCTTGGACAACAAAGTGATTTATTGGTTAACGCTGCTAAAGGTCTTTGGTTCCCACTAGGGCACTGCCTCTATCTATAGAGTGTGTTCTCTTTGCTTGTGTGGGTTTGATTACTCCTGATTCCATTCCCAATCTAAAATAAACCAGTACAATCGTTAATAATTCTTGATCCTTATATGTATCTGCTTGCATTGATTTCAAGTTGAAATTCTACCCAATTTCTTAACCATGCACTTTTATTTAAACAACTTGAAATCATGCAAGCAGTTTAGCTCATTAGTTGGTTCTCCATTCAACAGTACTCTAATGCCCCGTACACACGATAGGATTTTCCGACGGAAAATGTTCGATGGGAGCTTTTTGTCGGAAATTCCGACTGTGTGTAGGCTCCATCGGACATTTTCCATCGGAATTTCCGTCACACAAAATTTGAGAGCTGGTTCTCAAATTTTCCAACAACAAAATCCGCTGTCGTAAATTCCGATCGTGTGTACACAATTCCGACGCACAAAGTCCCGCGCATGCTCAGAATCAAGCAGAAGAGCCGCACTGGCTATTGAACTTCATTTTTCACGGCTGGTCGTATGTGTTGTACGCGTTCTTAAAGTTCGGAATTTCTGACAAGATTTGTGTGACCGTGTCTATGCAAGACAAGTTTGAGCCAACATCCATCGGAAATGAATCCATGGATTTTGTTGTCGGAATGTCCGATCGTGTGTACGGGGCATAAGACTGCTCGTTCGCTCTGGGTCTGACTGACCCCAGTGATTTATTGGTCAACTGCCCTGACCCTGGCTACATCCCTGGTAGAAACTACAGGACAATATCTATGACCGTTCGTGTTTTTAACCTTGGCTATCCCCCTACTGTTCACATTACTTTCAAACAGATATTGATAAATTAAAATGAATGTTCGCAGATATATCTTATGTTCTGTCATAAGATTGTTAATGTTATGTTCTCATTATAGAGTGTAGATCCTTGCTTCTACAGTGGATATACCCCTGATGAAGGTTACAAAAGAAATTTCGAAACACGTTGGGTGTTCACTACCTGGAGCATTCTGTTTGATATATTTTTACCGTACTTTCATGATTTATTGTATAATATTGTAGTCGGGAATAGCTATTCATGCTGTGTTTTGTATAATGTATTTTTATATTTTATGTCATAAATAAAGACCCCTTTTTCACATATTTTTACAAAATCCTTTAAAGACATTATTCATTTTAGACCATCACTTATTGCCATTTAAAGTCCCATATATGATGGTTTTATTTCTTTTCAATGACAAGACACTATTTTCCCCACACCATTGATATGGCTACCCTTCCTCCCACTGATACGAATGATGGGGCACCATTTCTCCCACTGATACCAATGATGGGGCACTATTCATCCCACTAATACCAATGATGGGGCACTATTCCTGCCACTGATACCATAGATGGGGTACTATTCCTCCCACTGATACCAATGATGGGGCACTATTCCTCCCACTGATACCAATGATGGGCACTATATCTCCACTGATACCAAGGATGGGGCACTATTCCTCCCACTGATACCACCGATGGGGCACTATATCTCCCACTGACACCAACGATGGGGTTACCCTTCCTCCCACTGATACCATTGATGGGGCACTATTCTTCCCACTGACACCAATGATGGGGAACTGCTGTTCCCAAATAACCTGAATTTATTACTTTTTCAGTTTAGTTCCACTTTAAAATATTGCATCAAAAACTTGTATAGAGTAAAATTACCCTTTAAATTAAATGGCATACTAATATATTAAATAATATACTATAATATGCTATAATATAATATGCTATAATATAATATGCTATGCTATAATATAATATAATATAATATAATATAATATAATATAATATAATATAATATTGGCTCGCAGTGTTGCTCAATTGTCAGCCTCAGCACTTTCTATGATCTTTGGAGACGTAACATAACCACGCTGCTTGTAAAAGAGCAATAGGTTAAATCACAGATTCTGGGAAGTGATGATTAGCCGGGATAAAATTATTAACAAAAGTTATTGGATCACTCTGGGGGGTCCTGAATGAGTTCATTTTTTATCTGAGTTACTCAGCCAAATGTTCAGCAACTTCCTGGAGGAAATTCCTCATCCAGAGCTCTGCAAACAGACCAGCTCATCCGCCATGCAGGAAGCATCTTTCACCGGGTATGTGCTGACTGACCTGACTCTGTTGTAGCCGGATAATCCAGAGATGCTCAGCCTCACTGACTAATGTGTGCCGGCTAAGAACTGTCTTTATTATCAGGGGGTCACCAGTTGGACTTAAAGTGGAACTCCAGCCAAAATAGGAAACAACCCTGTATCTCAGGTCTTCTTTGACCGGTCTTGTTTCCACCCCTCTTGTGATGTCTTCACATTGCTGAAGCCTTCTGGAGCCTAATGTCACGTACACACGAGTGGACTTTTCGACTGGACTGGTCCGACGGACCGAATCCGGCGGACAATCCGGCCGTGTGTGGGCTCCATCGGACCTGCAGCAGACTTTTTCGTGTGAAAATCTGACGGACTTTAGATTTGGAACATGTTTTAAATTTGTCCGACGGACTCGAGTCCGGTTGAAAAATCTGTATGCTAGTCCGACGGACCAAAACCGACGCTAGGGCAGCTATTGGCTACTGGCTATCAACTTCCTTATTTTAGTCCGGTCGTACGTCATCACGTACGAATCCGTTGGACTTTGATGTGATCATGTGTAGGCAAGTCAGTTCGTTCAAAAGTCCGTCGGAAGTCCGTCAAAAGTCCGTCGGAAAGACTGTCGGACCTTTGTTGCCGAAAAGTCCGCCCGTGTGTACAGGGCATAATAGGTACTTGGAGTTGGACAGCCAGTGTATGAAGTATCCATTCCACCCAGGCAATGATGTGACACCCAAAGAAGATAGAAGACCTGGCATATCACATGACCGCAGTTATAGCTCTTTTTCCTAAAAGCGGACCTTCAGTAATTTTTTCATCTTTCCATCTATTAAATCTTCTGGCCTTGTTGTTTTAACTTTGGATAGTAAAACATTTTTTTTTTCTGCCAGTAAATACCTTCTACAGCCAGGGGCGGATCCGGGCGGGGGGGGGGGGGCGCAATGGGGCAATTGCCCTTCCCAAAAATATTAATAACTCCTGTCCCGAGTCTCTCTCACATCAGCAGCGGCGGCGAGAGAGAGAGACCCGGTTCTCTTCATGCCGCGCTGGAGCCTGGAGAAGATCAAGGGAGGACTCGGAGGTGGGTGGAGCCGCGCCGCTGGCCTTGCCTCTCTAATGCTAGCAACCAGTGACGTCAGGTCATCGTCAGTCACATCCCAGCCACTGCTGAGGGGGAGGAGAACGAGGCACCGCATTCAGAGCCTTCTTCCTCCTCCGTGCCTAGTGTGAGAGTGTTGGCTCCACCCACCTGCTCCCTCCATGAACTTCTCCAAGTCTCCAGCACAGCGTGAATGTGAAGACGCTGACAGTCAGGATGAAGAAAACATGAAGGCTGCAATGGCCGTGTGCCATGTGAGTGGTGAAGTAATGGCGATGCTGCCTTCAATCCTATTTATCTGTCTTGGTCCTTGGAAGCCCCTCCCCCCACCAGAGCACCAAAGTATAGGAAAAGTGAGTACAAAAAGTAATGGATTGTGTAAAATCACAGAATACATGTATGCCAATTAATTTTGAAGAAAAAAAAAAATGCTCTTTTAGTATTGACGTTTTCATCTTGTTCAATCTTAACCACTTCAGCCCCGGAAGGATTTACCCCTTTAATGACCAGGCCATTTTTTGCGATATGGCACTGCGTTGTTTTAACTGACAATTGGTCGTGCGATGCTTTACCCAAACAAAATTGACGTCCTTTTTTTCCCCACAAAAAGAGCTTTCTTTTGGTGGTATTTAATCACCTCTGTGTTTTTCATTTTTTTTTGTTATAAACAAAAGAAAACCGACAATTTTGAAAAAAAAAAACAATATTTTGTACTTTTTGCTATAATAAATATCCCAAAGTGTTTTTTAATAAATCAATTTCTTCATCAGTTTAGGCTGATATATATTCTTCTACATATTTTTGGTAAAAAAAATCGCAATAAACGTATATTGATGTATAGTTGGATAGTTTGCGCAAAAGTTATAGCATCTACAAAACTTTTTTATTTTTAGTTATTTTTTACTAGTAATGGCGGCAATCAGCGATTCTTAGCGGGACTGGGACATTGCGGCGGACATTCGGACACCTGACATTTTTGACACTTTTTGGGGACCAGTGACACCAGTGACACTAATACAGTGATCAGTGCTAAAAAATAACTGTTATTGTACTAATGACACTGGCAGGGAAGGGGTTAACATCAGGGACGATCAAAGGGTTAAGACCCCTTTCACACTGAGGTGATTTACAGGCCCTATAGCGCTAAAAATAGCATCTGCAAAGCCCCTGTAAAGAGCCTCTCCTCTCACTCCAATGTGAAAGCCCGAGTGCTTTCACACTGGAGCGGTGCGCTTGCGGGACGTTAAAAAAAGTTCTGCAAGCTGCATCTTTGAGGTGCTTTAGGAGCGGTGTATACACCGCTCCTAAAGCGCCCATTGAAATCAAGTGCCGCTGCAGCGGCGCTTTGCGGGAGCTTTTAAAACTTTTACGGCCGCTAGCGGGGGTTAAAAGCTCCCCGCTAGTGACCTAAAAGTGCTGCTAAAACGACAGTAAACGCCCCTAAAAATAGCGGCACTTAATCGCCGACGCCCCCAACACCCCAGTATGAAAGTGCCCTTAGTGTATCCCTAGGGGGTTCTTGCTACTGTGTGGGGGATGGATTCAGTAGATGAACAGAGTGCTCCATGTTCCTGGTTAGCAGGAACACAAGATCACTCTGTTCATATCTGACAGAATGGCAATCTGCCTCGTTTACATAGGCAGACCACCGTTCTATCTCTGTGGGGAGCGATCGAGGGTGGCCGGCGGACATTGCTGATTTTCTGGCAGTGCCCCTCCGGAGACTAGACTCTGGATCCGCCCCTGTCTACAGCCCACTTCCTGTTTCATGCCTGGTAAAAAGCCTAGGCTTTTGACATCATGCACAGCTCTCTCTCTCACTCTCGTGAGAGTTTGCCAGCAAGGAAGGGGAGATGAGTCAAAAGAGGGCCAGTGAAAGCTGCAGAACTGCAGAGCTGGAGGGAGCAGGAGGAGGGCAGAGATATTAGGAGACTGCAGAGAGCAACGTGTATCTATCCAGAGAGGAGAAATGTGCAGGCAAGCAGAGGTATGAGTGTGTCTGTCTGTCTTAAGTCGACCACGTGTCCCGGATTAGAAGGTATGTCCCGGGTCCCGGGCACCTTCATTCCGGGACAATACAGTGTCCCCGAATGAAACTAACACTAACAGCAGTCCGGAATGCAGTTGACAGGAGCGGACTGAGCCGTGGTAGTGCTGGCTCCAGCTCCGCCCCCGCCTCCACCTGTCTCAACTCCTGGCCACTGGTTGCTAGAGCCACCTGGCGTCTAGCAACCAGTGATGACACAGCTGTGACCCCCTCCCTCCCTGCCCAGAATTCAAAGCGGAGGAGGATTTCACTTCCTCCTCCTCCACGTTAGTGCTTGCGGGGTCTAAAGAGTTGAGCACTGCCCCCTTGTCATGGTTTGACCTGGACTGGAGAGTCCCGCCGCTGGTCCGGTGGCCGCGGGGTGCATGGCAGTGGCATCTTCAAACAGTGAGGGGAAGGCCTCGGCAGCCAGGAAGAGCCCAGGTCCAAGAGGGAGTGAGAGAGAGAGGATGGGACCTTACCGCCACCCAGAGCAGCATCCCTCGGTGCCTCTCAGAGCCTTCACTCCTTCTCCAACCTCCTCTCCTCACTGTGACTGCCATGGACCAGCAAGAACAGGCTGACCAAGGATGAGTGGGAGGTAGGTTAGGGTTGCCACCTGTATGGGAATGACCCAGACAGTCCGGGTTTTGGCACTTGTGCCCAGGTTTTTGTCCTCCTGATACCCGGACACAGTTAGTTCCAACCTGTCAGGCAGAGCCGGTACAAGGGGAGAAGCCGAAGGGTCACCCGCCTGTGTTGAGGAGGGGCGCAGTGGCCGCTTCAGTTCCTCCTGCATCTTAGTGACATGATCAAAACTGTCGGCTGCTGTCAGCCCGCCCACCATTTGCATTGCTTTGGAATTCTTAGCTCACTCCAGTTTGAGTCCCGGCATTTTCTGCATCTTTTGTCCCTACCCACTGGCCTGCCCACCTCCTATCAGACCTGTAGAACATAGTCTATGGAAGTACTACAGGAGGTGGGCGGGGATAAAAGATGCAGAAAACGTCGGGACTGCATCCCCCACAGAGCTAAGAATACTAAAGCAATGCATGTGGTGGGTGGGCTGACAGAAGCAGACAGAAAATGCACACTAAACCCAAGAACACAAGAATTACAGGTACAATGCAACTATGTCCTGCTCTTTTCAGCTGAGCACTGTGGATATGATTGTTAGGAGAGTACTAGTGGAAATATTTTTTTAAAGTGACTTTGTGCTATTAGGTGAATGATGTTTGGAGGCACTGTGCTATATGTATTACCTTTTAGCTGACTATTATGTCAGGTTCACACTAATGCATTTGCTGTGACTCGCATTTGTGTGGGCACAGCAGCCCATTCATTTAAATGTGCTGCTGTACCTGCAGGAAACACAGAAAAAAGGTTCCTGCACCTTTATGAAAACACAGCCGCAGGGAAATCGCATGGTGCTTTTGCACCATGCAATTTCCCACATCTGAAAATGTGCTGCATCTTCAGAGGCGTGGGGGTGCCAATAAGCATAAATGGCAGCCTTGCAAATCTTTAAAAAAACTGGGAACTTTGCCTACAGGTGGTTGTGGGAATAGGTGCCATTTACATGCTGTCCCGGACATGCAACCACCTGCAGTGGTGTGAACCTAGCCTTGGGTCATTTACTCTTGTGGTTGGGGGGCAATAAAACATGCTGCTGAGCCTCATTTTACAGCTCCCTATCACTCCCCCCATTTAAGCTGAAGAGACAGCAACTGGAGGTGTACAGATGGCACTGCTGCAATATTTGGATTTGCAGTTACGGCAAGAATTATACCCCCCCCCCGTCACTTTCAGCACACACTACCATGTGAATGGGGCCACACTGCAACCTCCCCGCAACTGCATGCAATGCACACAGTTGTAGTGCAGCTTGGGGGGGGGGTTAAAACAGGTGGTGAGGAGGCAGTATATTGCCTACATATACCTACTGTGGGCAGAAGAAAGAGGACGCCTGCTGAAAACTCACCTCAGTCTCAGCACAGTGCCACTGGGGAGTGAGGTCAGACTGGTTTCTCCTTGTCATGTGACATATCATATGACTGGAGTGGAAAAATGTAGCTCTAACAAAATATATATAACAATGATAAGTGCAATAAAATAAAAAATTGCATAAAGTCTAACATATGAATAAAAGCTATGTGCACAAATAATAAGTGCAATAAATGTTAAAATATGTGTAAAGTCCAACATGAACAATGGTGTGACTGTGAGTCTCTGGCCCCAAATCCTGGCTGAGAAATGGGAAAAAAGGTGGAAATCCTCAAACAATGATGTGTAAATCCTCTTGGGGTGCAAGGAATGATGTGATACATCCACAATGGTAAATCCGGAAAATGAAACAAATGGGTACTCTTACCAGAGCAGGTGGACCCGGGTGTCAGCGACACCGAATCGTAAAGACTTAAGGATCGAATCCGTGGCTCTCTCAGATGGAGGTAGAGGTCCAGGGTCTTTTACGGGTAGCTCCAAAGGATCTCAGTGACCTTGACCTTATTGACCTTAAGCCCCTGTGGAAGTCCTATTTGGGCGAAACGCGTCGGACCACAGTTACTGCTCCCCACATTGCTTTTTATTCATTGTGATCACTTTTATTTGTCATTGTGGTTTTAATAAACCTACCTTTTTGATCCGCACTATTGGAGCCCCCCTCTTCTTTTTTACACATTGTTTTTTTTAAGAGAGTTGCTGCGGTGGTTCCTTTTGAGATGGCGACTTCCTGGTCGGGTCAAGGTCATTGAGATCCTTCGGAGCTACCCGTAGAAGACCCCAGACCTCTACCTCCATCTTAGAGAGCCACGGATTAGATCCTTAAGCCTTTACGATTCAGTGTCGCTGACATCCGGGTCCACCTGCTCTGGTAAGAGTACCCATTTGTTTCATTTTCTGGATTTACCATTGTGGATGTTTCACATCATTCCTTGCACCCCAAGAGGATTTACACGTCATTGTCTGAGGATTTCCACCTTTTTGTTTTCCCATTTCTCAGCCAGGATTTGGGGCCAGAGACTCACGGTCACACCATTGTTCATGTTGGACTTTACACATATTCTTACATTTATTGCACTTATTATTTGTGCACATAGCCTTCATTCATATGTTGGACTTTATGCAATTTTTTATTTTATTGCACTTATCATTGTTATATATATTTTGTTAGCACTACATTTTTCCACAAAAGAAAGAGGGGGGATTATAGGGACTTTTAGGAAGCCTAAACCTGGTAAAATTATGTATTTCCATCCCTATGGGACTTTAAATGAAACCGTGGCCCGGTAGGGTCACAAGTTTCCATCACTATTTGTCAGACAAGACTTTTTAGGGGGGCGGGAAGGGTGGGACTTTAAATGAAGCACATGAAAGCGAAATAATGGTAATTATGTGGAAGAGAGGAATTTTATTGTTACAATATAAATGTACAGAGATTGTTTATACATGATAACAATATTAAAAGGGTAATATACGTATCTTGAAACATAACCATTGATGTCAAGGTGCAGGTAGAATACAGTACACAATAAAATGATAACAGGATAACAATTGAAGAGCGTGGTGATTCAATGAAAAATTCCAAAGTTCCACAAACATGATGGGATAAAATAATAAATATGAGGTAAAACCTGCAGGGCCTATGGCCTCACTAAGCCTGTAAAGGTGATGATTGTATAGAAACTTGAGCCAGACATAGAATAGGTGAAAACACGGCATCATGTAGCTCTACGCGTTTCGTGGCTGAACGCCACTCGTCAGGAGCATGCACGTGGTAGTCTAAAAAATGAATATAAGGATAATCAACTATCATAATCCCATGGATAGAGATAAGATGACATCACCAGCAGCACGTCAGTGCATACTTACTGGTTAAAGTCTGCAGGGTAATGGAACAATGTGAGACGCCGAGGCATCCGGAAAAACCATGGGATTATGATCGTTGATTATCCTTATATTCATTTTTTAGACTACCACGTGCATGCTCCTGACGAGACGATGTCTGGCTCAAGTTTCTATACAATCATCACCTTTACAGGCTTAGTGAGGCCATAGGCCCTGCAGGTTTTACCTCATATTTATTATTTTATCCCATCATGTTTGTGGAACTTTGGAATTTTTCATTGAATCACCACGCTCTTCAATTGTTATCCTGTTATCATTTTATTGTGTACTGTATTCTACCTGCACCTTGACATCAATGGTTATGTTTCAAGATACGTATATTACCCTTTTAATATTGTTATCATGTATAAACAATCTCTGTACATTTATATTGTAACAATTAAATTCCTCTCTTCCACATAATTACCATTATTTCGCTTTCATGTGCTTCATTTAAAGTCCCACCCTCCCCGCCCCCCTAAAAAGTCTTGTACTACATTTTTCCACACTTCTTATTGAATTTTGTCACATTTAGTGTAGCAGCTGTCTCACTTGGTTCATATTTTTGAGCAGTATTATTCCACCTTCATATCATATGACTGGAGAAGGGAAGAGAGGGAAGCTGCCTTCATTCCCAGCAGGAGCCACACTGAGACCAAGATGTGAACTGTGAGTATATGTGGGGGGGGAGGGGGGGGCGCAGTTTGTCATCTTTGCCCAGTGCGCTGGATGACCTTGTTCCAGCACTGCTGTCAGGTATCTGTCCTGGGGATGGAGCCAGTGCAGGAACTCAGTGGTGGTATCCCTGAATTCAGTAATTATTCCTGCTGGCTGCAGCTTGCTCTGCTGTGCACTCTCTCCCTCTGCCTTCTCCCCCATGGCGTGTCTGCCGCCCAGCCCCCCCGCCAGCCTGTGAATGCTTTGCAGTCATTGGTTGCTAGGACTGCTGGGATAGGAGACAGAGGGAGGGTGAGAGAGAGGGGTGGGAGAAAGAGGGGGGTAAGAGGGGGGGTGGGAAAGAGAGGGGGTGAGGGAGGGTGTGTAGAGAGAGAAAGGTGGCGAGAGAGGGGTGGGAGAGAGAGGAAGTGGGAGAGAGAGGGGTGGGAGAGAGAGGGGGGAGAGGGAGGGGTAGGGAGAGAGAAGGGGTGAGGGAGGGTGAGAGAATGGGGTGGGAGAGAGAGGGGATGAGTGAGATGGGGGTGAGAGAGAGGTCCCTCCTGTGCCCCCCTGTCCCAGCCCCTGTCTGTGGATAGGTGTGTGTTATGTACCTATCTCCTGCCTGTCCTCGTCCTCTGGCCCCCCTCGGTCAGCCTGTCTTCCTTTTGATGTCACAGCTGGGAGCAGAGAGGAGAGGAGGTTAAAGAAAGAGTGCAGGCTCTGGGAGGCGCCAGGGAATGCTGCTGCTCGGGTCAGGGTGGCGGTAATGGTCTTCTCCCTCCTGGGCTTGCAGTTCTAGCCATCCACATGCTGCTTGCCTTCCCCGTGGCCTCTGGGCTGCCTGCTTGCTCTGTGAAGATGATATGCGGGGTTCAGGCATATCATCCTGTTGGAGACCGCTGTCGGCACCAGACTGGTGGATTTAGCTCTGCTGCCCTGCACCCCGCCGCCACCACTGGACCGGGACTCTCCATCACAAGGGGCTAAAGGGGCATGCGGTTTGGGACCCCCAATAATGACTGGGCCCTGGGCAGCTACCCCTTCTGCCCTGTATAAAAGATGGCCCTGACTTTAAAGTGGATGTAAACCCTCACATATACCCAGTGAAGTAAACAGCCTCAGATGATACACAGAGATGAAACAAATCTCCCTACATAAGTTTTACATGTATAGCTTCCAGTCTTCAGCTTTATATATCCTTTGTAAAGTACACATCAGAGAACTTGTCAGAAGTTATGATGCTGATGTAGCACCCTGAGTGTCAGCTTGGTCTTTTGTCACTTTACGCCAGTGCTGCAGGGGTTAAGGCAGACTCCATGATAGTTTTGGAGTAAAGAGGCGGGTGCTAAAGTTACTGAAGAGAGTGTGAACCAATACCTTGACAGTGGGAGGAGCCATGAGTCTGCAGAAGAGGAAAAGGAGACACCACCGCGCATACCACCATTGCTGATACACATGTTGCGACACTGCTACTCAGAGGAGGACAGGAAAATTTATCCCTGGCCTGAGTGGGCTGAAGAGTGTCACTACTGAGTGGGGTATGTACCGAAAGGTAGCCTCATGCTCTACACTGCAGGAGACTATGTAGAGATCTGACTTCTATGTGCCAAGTGTTCTGCCCTAGCTACAAAGGTTCAACCCTGGATTATCTGCGGGCATTGCGGAGAATCACTACTAGAGGTAGTCTCACCAGCCCTACCCCCACGGGTACTACAGGTGAACTAGGACAAGAATGTCGCCATTTCGGCTCAGGAAGCTCCTGAAAACCCTGCTGCTGTCACTCGGCTTACTGAAGCACCTGTTTCTTCAACCACCGTAGCTGCTCTGAAGTCACGTATCCCAGTTATCTCCTGGGGGCTACGGTCGGGCCCACCTACATGCCCTAATGATGGAACCTTCTGGGGAGAATAAAACCGGACCTGGTAAGCCTAATGGGAGTGAGGACAGTGTGCCCGTGGGGACTGTGAGACCTGAGACCACCAAGGGAGTAGTGTTTGGACAGTCTGTTGGTACCCGTGTGAAACGCAACCTACTCCCGGCCAAAGAGTGTTTTACTGAGTCAGACTCTGATATCTTGTCCAATCGAATATCGGAACTATTTTCAGACACCGTGTCTTGGACTGAAAGTTGGTCTGACAGCGATGTTGAACAACCATGTCAGCTTGAGGAGGAGGAAGTTTCCTCTGCTGTTAAAACCTCCAGTATTAAACCTGAATTGTCACCTAGACATGTTGGAAAGTACAAAAATGTACTACAAACCTGGGCCTAGGGCCACCACATTTACTCAGACCATGTTGTCAGAAATAGAAAAGATGTTAAATGTTGAATCCAGTTGAAGTGGAACCCAGAGCCATGCTCAGTTTGTCTGTGTCAGTTCCACCGGAAGTTGCTCCACAGTTGAAAAAAATGTTGATGTAGGGACACTCCTGCCCGCGCTTTCACTGCTGGATAGTGTTCCTGATACCAGCAGTTGCAGGGGGTGTGCTCTAAGAAGAAAAAGAAAGCAAATTACATACTGGTCTGTACCCTGGAATTGCCAGTATGCCTCACTCTGCACAGAGAGATGCTGATCTGCTGCCCTGGATTATCAGCATTTCCTGTTCTTCATATGTACAGAAAAGTGATCTCAGTCCCCAGCTGAGCCAAGGACAGGCTGAGATCTGTTAAAGTGCAAGGGGACTTTGTTGTTCTGGAAGAGGAAAAGTTCTTTGTGATTACAGTCCCTTGCATGTTTGTGTGGCTAAAGGTTCTTTTTGAAATTAGCCATGCATACCATTCCAGAAATTATTCCTGTGAAGAAGGGAATTTGCTGGAAAGTTATTAACCATGTTACTGCACCGCAAGGAAAAATACCTATTGAACTTTGGGGCTCCAAGGACAATGGGGTATTTAGTGCTGTGGCTGTGTGCTGTGGCAAAGGGGCAAGTCCTTACCTTAAAGTGGATGTAAACCTGAAATTTATTTTTTTTGGATATCATACTGTAGAGTATAAGATTTCCTATCATTTGAGCCCAGTCTTGCCACACAGAGTTAATCCATCTCTGAGCAATCCTCTTTTATTGTTCAGTGAGAGAAATCTTGACAAACTGAGAAAAACTTTGTCAAATACTCCCCTTTGCTGTGAGTGACAGCCTAAGACACAGGCATTATTTTTTAATTCCCTCCCCCACTCCTTTCTTCAGCAGCTCTGTAAGGATTGGCTGTTCCACACCTCAGCATGATTTGGCATGCTGAAGTCATGTGGTTACTTTCCTGTCTTTTCACTGGATGTTAGAGATCATAGCAGAAGTTCAGTTAGAAATACACAGGAGAAAATGCATATTGACAAGGGGAGTGTAGAGGTGGGCGGGGAGTCTACTGACATCACGACTCCACCCACCGAGCTCCAGACAACAGACCCACCCACAGAATCTGCAGTTTTTCAGCTCTCATAACAGACAGAGGGGAGACATTTGACAGGTAAAGATACATGCAGGAGGCATGTATATCCTTATAGATAACCCCTATGGCAGTAGTTTAGAAAGGATGACATTGGGTTTACATCCACTTTAACCTTTTATATTTCATGGACTGATATGTTATACATGGACTGATCTCTCCTTTTACTGACCACTAGATGGCGTGAGTGTGCCATTCTGAGTGAGTCATAAGTTCTACTTACACATGGTTCAATATAGGTTGCTAAGTGAGGTTTCATTTTTTAGATATGCTAGAATTGCTATTTAAAACAGGTGTCATTCTCGAGGGCATGGGGCCCATTTTCAATTGTACAAACATCTAGGTGTAGTAGATGATAGAAGTATATATGTAGAGTAAGATAAATTACTGTGTTTTTTATTTTGCACCATTTTTGTTGTTCTCGGGTGAGAGTAAACAAAAGTTCACTCATGTACATACTGCACTGGTAATGTTAGAGTAGTAGGTTGTATTTTCTATATTGTCTGTTTTCTTCTCTTTCAGGTGTTCCTGTACCCCTGAATGAATGAATGAATGAATGAATGAATGAATGAATGATTTGTAAAGCGCTGCAAATGCGAACTGGATCGCCTCAAGGCGCTAAATGCGTTTTGTGTTGTCAGCTTCTTAGAAGAGGAAGGTCTTCAGTTTTTTCCTTAAGGCCAGATGGTTTTCTTCCATGCGGATGTTAGTCGGAAGAGTGTTCCATAGCCCAGGTCCCTTCCTTGGCTAAGAAGAGACCATGTCTTCAACTTATATAATAATTCTAAACTTTTATCTCTTATTGTGTGAATATTAGATAGATACTTAGGACGTAAGGTTATTGTTCATTGCATTCCCCTCTTTTACTTGCATGTGGTACGTTAATTGTACATAATGTCTTATATTTATCTATCCTTGTGTGAAATGCCACTTGTTTTTTGTACATAAGTTATGTTCAAATATTTGCATGTGATACACCACATGTATTTGTTACTACTGTTTATCTTTCCCTGTTACCCCTCACTATCCACTTTTTGCCAGGACATTCACTCTCAGGATTGAGAGTACTGTTTTTTTGTTGCAAACTCTGGGATGTAGTTTCCTTGGCAGGGGGAGATTGTAGCACCCTGGCTTTAAACAGGGCTGCTAATAAATCTAGTTGTGCTGGTGGTAACTAGCCTGGCTAATTGTTAGGTTGATCCACTGATTCCTGTCCTAAGTCTGAGTTTGGTGTAGTCTCTCTCTTCTGCCAATAGACACTGTTGCTTTTGGAATTAGAATGATGGATTACCATAAATTCAGGTAATGGGTAACTAGGTTGTCTCAGCCAATCAGCAGGAGTTTCTTTAACCGCTGTGTATGCTGGGATAGGCTATTTATTTGGGAGGAGTCAGGTGATCAGGGTTCTTCCCACCCGAGGCTGCGACCTGGGTGTGTGTGTGTGTTGAGAAGCTCCTGGTTGCTAGGCCTGAAGCCTGAGGCCTATCCAGGGGGCATACTGGCTGCTAGGTCCACTTAAGGCCTATCCAGCAGTTCCAGGTTCCGCAAAGGAGGAGCAGCCAAGGTTGAGCCCGAAGTCTGGGGCGGAACCGCATGTGTTAGAGGCTCGGCCTGAAGGGAGCCTGGTCATTGTCGGAGGTAAAGGAGAAGCAGTTGCCACAAAGGGACAACCACTCCTGTTACCAGAGGCAAGTTTGTAAGGGATAAAGTTCTGAAGGAGTACCAGAGCAGACACTTCACTAGCTGGGGATAGGCTTCAGTAGAGACTCATCCAGGAAGGCAGCGGGTAGCTGTGACTAAAGCTTGAAGGAGTATGGCGGGTAGCTGTAAGTAAAGCTTGAAGATAAAGGAGAGCAGTTAGCTATGGATGAAGCTCGGGAATCCAGCGGGTGGCTGAGAGACCAAGAAGACTAGTGAAAGATGGCAAGCTGAGCTTAAGGATCTGCAGTGGGATACTGTGAGTTAAGCTGCAGGATCTACAGTAGGATACTGTGAGAGAATTTGTTGCCATAGGAGACAGTGGTTGATATAAGATACAGATTGCTGCATTCAGCTTAAAGACCCTTGTTCTATATTGCTGTCTGCCTAGTTATATTTTTGTCTGCGGAGTTTGCCTTAATTGCTATTGTATTTGCCTAAGGTTGTCCTGTACCCTAAACTCTCTCTCCCCAACGTTCCTGTTAAGACAAATAAAATTCTCTTTGTTAATTTTTACAAAAAGTGACTAGCGCCCAACTTTTCACCTTGCACCACACCCACTATGTCTAATAACCTGCACCTTGAAGAGGAACATTAGTTCTCCCTGGCTCTGGGGGTCAACATCAGGCCCTTGGAAGTCGAGGAGACCACTACACTGACAACAGAGGAACGGAGCAGAAGAAAGACACGGCACTTAGAGCTATGGAGAGAGATAAGTGAACACTACAAATATGTGTGCCCAGGTCAGATTTCATGAATGGGGTTTACATCCACTTTAATAGATTCATGTATCTTTTTAAAGCTGGTTTTCTTTAAAATAATACCTGGTTATCCTGCCACAAAGGTCCCTATCTAAGCACATCCTATTATAGGGGGATAACCGTCTTCCAATTGCTCTCCTCTGTCTCAAAAACCAGTACAGGTAATTGGAATGGAACTCTAGAGGTGTCAAAGTTACAACCAGCCACACAACAATTAAAATATCAGAAAGTTTTGTTACAATTAATATTAAAATCAGTAAAACAATTATACAAAAATAATTGTGAGGATACACTGTACATAAAGTTGGGATGTTGAAAGAATCCTTTACACATAGTTTTCTACATGTTTCACCATCCTGGCTTCATTAGGAAGTAAGTATACATGTGTGAGGGATACTAATAAAGGTAACGAAAATCATAACACTAATGCCGCGTACACACGGTCGGACTTTTCGGCTACAAAAGTTCGACAGCCCGTCCGACAGACTTTCGACGGACTTTTGGCGGACTTGTGGCAGACTTTCTAATGAACGAACTTGCCTACATACGATCACACAAAAGTGCGACGGACTTTGATAGCCAGTAGCCAATAGCTGCCCTAGCGTAGGTTTTTGTCCGTCGGACTAGCATACAGACGAGCGGATTTCTGGGTCCGGCGTAGTTACGACATAAAGATTTGAAGCATGTTTCAAATCTAAACTCCGTCAGATTTGCGGCTGGAAAAGTTCGCTAAAAGTCAGCGGAAGCCCACACACGATCGGATTGTCAGCTGGCTTTGGTCCGTCAGCGTCCGTCGGACTTTTGTACACGAAAAGTCCGACCGTGTGTACGCGGCATAACTAAAAATTAAAAAAAATAAAAATTGCACACAGGTATAGGCCAAAAATATCAAACTTGCTGAGACATACATCAGCCCCATAGAGTCCAGATGAACACCACGAGAAGGTTCGCCAATATGGAAAAGGGAGAGGATTTCCCCACATGGCACCCAGGAGTGAGCCCAAGACCAGCGCAGGGCAAACAGCAGAGGAGACATGTAAACCAAAGGTAATTCTAATAACAAAAATTTATACAAGGGGTCTTCAAAAAGTTTTCACACTTTTTTATATTTAACAGAGTTAAAAACGTGAGGAAACTTTTTGAAGAACCCTCATACATTGTTTTATTTTAATTCTAAGGACACTTATGCCACAACGGTGTATTGAGTTTTCATGATTCATTCTGTTACTTACTAAACACATTGTTTTGTCACTCTGTCATATGCCCCCCTGCTAGGGACTACAAGTGGCAGTGCCAGTACACATTACACAGGTATGGTCCATCATCTTCACTATAAGGAAGTTGGTACAGGGCAATGCCAATGCTGGAGCGAGTGCATGCAGACAGAAGTGGTCATCAGGTTTTCAGGAGGCAATCCTGCAGCAAAAATTGCTGGAGATGGTGGCACCCCACGCTGGATTCATATTTTAATTGCTGGAACTTTAAGCATGCTTGTTATATAATGTCTTCTCTATTTCAGTCCTCAATGCCCCCTATTGAGGTTTCACCGCCCCTCAGCTGCCCACCGAATGTGTAATAAAGAGCCTGAGGATGCCTGTCAATTGCGGCCATTAAAGTCATTTGGGCCATGCCCCAACTACAATCCAAACTCTATTGACTTGAACGACCCCATTTGACCGGCCTCTTCTGGCTGAATTGTATACTTTTGGTGGTAAAACTGCGATAAGGGGCATTTATTGAGAAGTTTTCAGCACACAATAGGGCAGAATGGACTGGAATGAAGGGGGCAAATATAACTAGCATGGTCAAAGTTCCAGCAAATAACAAAATGGGAACCCAGGGGTGCCACCAACACCAGTATTTTGTTTAGGGTGGCACCACAAGCCCCAGCAATCCCAGTGTCCAGAGTGCGACATGCAGCCAATACGAAACGACAAGACTCAGTGTCCAGAGAGTGTCATGCAGCTAACTCAGAACTACAAGTCCCAACATTCTTAGTGGCCAAATAGCAGCATGCAGCCAATACGGAACTACAAGTCCCAACAGTCCGAGTCCAACTAGCAATGCAATGCCACTGAGAAACTACAAGTCTCAGCATTTTTTTTTTTTTTTCAAATCTTCTGCTAGTAAGATCCTATAGCCACAAACTTTATGCCTATCAGTGGAATAAATTCTCAGCGTTCCTTGACATTTTTCTCTGAACTTTGGACTGTTATATTGTATCTGGAGTTCAGTAATTACAGACCTGAGCCCAAATTCCTGGGGCTGAGATATCTAGCTATGTCCTGGAACAGGATCCTGTGTTCTCTGCCCAGTCTCCAGACCTCTAGGTGAGCCCCCATTGATCAACCATGAGGATCATGGTTGATTGATTACACACTGACTAGTTTTTCATGTAACGTGATTTATAGAGTCTGCTGACTGTATGTCAAAATCTAACAATACTGATCTATGTCTTAGGATTGTTAATTTTTATTATTTTGGCTTGAGTCATAGGCGTGCGCACAGGGTGTGCTGGATGTGCCTGGGCCCCATACAGTGCCGATTCCCCCTGCTTTCTGGCACCCCGTCTCCCCCCTGCAGTGCTAAAAAGCTTCCCTCCTCTCCTCTCCCACGGGCTGCTGCAGGGGTTGTTTCAATAAAGAGAGCGGGAGAAGGGGCGGTAAATATTTCATTTATTGGCCCCTTTCTTTTCTGAATGTTAGTACCGATCACTCCTATGTTCATGTTTAACTGAAGCATAGTAAACTTAGTAAACTATGTTTACTTTGCTTCAGTTTGTGAATGAACAGGGAGCCGCTCAGCACAGAGCACTTCCCATTTCCTTCACTGTCCAGTGCAGCTGAGGATGCAAAGAAAGGGACTGGGTGGAATCTATGTCCTTAATCCATTTCTCTGTCTCAAAAGTGAGACATCAAGGGTCTGTTTAGACCCTTGATATTTCACCAAAGCCCCCCCAACAGGGCTCCTAAAAACATTGTAAAAAAATAATAAAAAGAATATTGTAAAAAATTATTTTAAAAATAAAATTGTAAAAAAATAAAAAATAAAGATAAAAAACTACTGACACCAATCTCGGTTCTACTGACTCCATACACTGCTCTGCTGATATACTCACGTGAGTTTGTACTCTGGGGTGCACACCCTAATGCAATAGGCTGCGCACACCAATGGCTTGAGTTCGGCTTTGTGAAGTATTCCTTTAAGTACAATGTGTGCGTACTGGGGAAGCATATTTTTTCTAGGTGGAAAGGTGGTGTTTCTCAAGTGCAAGGCAGTCTGTTAGCCATCACAAAGAAGATGCTGTGTACAGTACATTGCATTTGCACTCCCAAGATACGTCTGCATAATTCCTGAAATATGTTCTGTATGTAATGATTGGAGTCTCCTCGGGGTGCGATTACTCACAACCGACATTCCTCAACCTCTATTCACGTTCGATCTGGAGGCAGAAGTGAGAATGGAACGTGGTGATACTATAAACATCCACAGATATTATGGTAGGGCTATGGGGAGATGATAATTGTAAGTGCAAGAATGGATGAGAAAAATGTGTGAGAAATAAACGGAGTGGTAAAATAAAACTAGAACAGCCAACATATGGCTCAATCTTTGCGATTCTCATCTTGTGCCCTGGGTTGCCGATAGAAATCACGGGGCCCCATACAGCCTACCTGACAGGGCCACCCCGAATTACAAAGATTACAATTTTTGTAAATATTTTTTTTTCCAATTTTAAAAAATGCTTTATATACAATTTTAAAAACTTTGTTTTATAATTTATTTTTAAAATTATTTTTCACATTTTTTTTTTTTTTTTACAATGCTGTTGGGAGGGCTTGGATGAAATATCATGGGTCTAAACAGATCCCTGACATCTCACCTTTGAGACAGAGAAAGGAATTGAGAACACAGATTATTTAGTTCCTTTCTCTGTAGCCTCAGCTGAACTTGAGACGAATAAACAGGAGACATAGTTTACTATGCTCAGTTATCAATGGACACAGGAGCGATCAGTATCGATCACTCACTCTGTCCAATTCATAAAAGGAAGGGGCCGGTAAATTACATATCTACCGCCCCCTTCTCTCACTCTTCAGCCACCTGTGTATCCGCAGCAGCCGGCTGGAGAGGAAAGCTGGCAGCACTGTAGGGGGGGAGGTGAGGGGGGGCCTGGGCACATAGGGGGAATTAGATGTGGGCAGCACAGGGAGGGGGATCAGTGCAGAATGGGAGGACAATTACAGAACAATGCACTGTGTCTGTGTCTCTTCCTCCAGCAGCTCAAAGTCTAGGAGGGGGAGAAACCAGCTTTCAGCTGCTGGAGGGACAGACACAGACACAGTGCATCGTTCTGTAATTGATCCCCTTGTTGTCTGAGCCCCACTGTGTGCCTGGGCCCCTTACAGGAGGCCCTTGGTACCCCCCTGTTAGTGGCCCTGGCCCTAACTCTGGGTAAACAGTTAAATACACATATGCAAGTTCTATTTTCCTGCCAAAGGATTTGCAATTCTGTCCAGTGCGTCCTGAGTAGGGATAACCTTGGATTCAGTCCAAAGTCATGTTCAACTGAACCTGGAAGGAAGCTGTCATACCGGTAGCTAATGCTGGGGGCATTTACCACCTGCCGCTGTATGTATACAAGTGGGCAGGGATGATCATACATCATTGACTTAATATGGCCATAGTAGGTTAATGATGTCACAGGAAACTCTGCTTGCCCTCTTGTGTACATGCATTGGAAGGGCAAGGGGAGTTATTCATGACATCATTGACCCAATATGGCCATATAATATCATTGACCTAATATGGCCATGCAGCCGTCCTAGGTCAATGATGTCATGAGCATCCCCGTCCCTTGATATACATGCAAATGCAGGGAGGGTAAAGCCCTGATTGCAGCTGCATGGGCTGCCACTTCCTTCCAGGTTCAGCCAAACATGGGTTTGGACTGAACCTAAGGTCATCCCTACTCACAACTGACTGGACAGAATTAGAAATCCTATGTCAGGAAGAATAGCTTTTACATATGAATTTTATAGGTGCCACAGCTGATTGGGCCAGCACTGGCAGCTTCCTTCCTTCATTCAAACATTCGGTTCAGGCCAAACCCCAACTCATCTCTGTTTCTGAGTATAGTATTCCTAAACAAATCTGCCAAACTTTGGTTCAACCCAAATTCTTCATATTGAAAATAAAAAAATAAATAATAGCAGAAATCAAAGTAAATAGTAATCAAAGAAAATTTTGATGATCACGTTTGGCCCTGTGGAGGGCTGCTAGGAAAACTGTTATAGACAATAGATGTGGAAACGGCACCTTGTAAAATGTAATAAGACAGTACACTGTTTTATAAAAAATGTAGTCCTACTGCCCCTGGGGTCATGTGAGATGAGCCCCTAATAGCAGAATGATGTTTTAATCCATTTCCTTTAAATTATGTCCCCAGATATATTCACTTTTCGGGCTGAGTTCTTTACTTGTAGTGAGGTTGTATATATTTGGTCCCCTATAGACAGGTGCAGTCTATATTCTCCACTGCGGGTGGTGCTCGTCCGCACTGGCAATGCAGCTGGGAAGGAAGTTAAGAGGAACCCAGTTCCTCCATGGTTTCTTCAATAACAGGGAGGCAGTCATCCGATTGGATGCTGGCATACCATGTGAATTTGGTGGCCATCTTGGGTCAGGCAAAATCTCTTTAAGACCCTGGCTCCCGAGTTTAGCATACATTTTTTATGAGTGCCTTTTCTAGGGACAGGTCGCCCATCTGTCAGGTACAGTATTTACAGTCAGGGAAAGGTTCCGGAGGAGTAGGGAAAGTATAGGGACTACTCCTACCTTCTTGGAAAGCCTTCCTTTTGGGTATGGACCAGCCAGACCGCTTTCCACTCCTCGTGGCAGGTGGACATCTTCCAATGATGGTAAGTAAGCATGATGGGTCTTTCATCTGCTGCATTAGGTTTCCTTGGCCGACCACTGCATCTACAGTCCTCAGCTTTGCCCGTTTCTTTGTCCTTCTTCAAAAGAGCTTGAACAGTATATTTTGTTGAAACCCCAGTCTGCTCTGAAATCTTTGCCTGGTAGAGGCCTTACTGATGCAGTATAACTACCTTGTGTACTCATTCTTGCCATGGTGTATAACTTGTGACATGAAACTCTCTTACTCAGTTTTAAGCCTTCTACACTGCTGTTTCTGTTTCAGTTATTGACTGTGTTTCAACCTACATATTTAATTGATGATCATTAGCACCTGTTTGGTATAATTGGTTAATCATACACCTAAATCTAATCCTAATGAAAAACCCTGACTTTGTGCAAGTGTACAAAGTGTGTAAGTGTAAGAATTGATGCTGGTTTGAAACCAAAGGCTAGTCACACCAAATATTGATTTGATTTAAAATTTTCTTCGCTCACTTTGCATTTTATACATTGATAAAAATAAACAATTAAAATGTATATTGTTAAGGGCATTCTTACTTTAGAGCATTTCTTCACAGCTGCCTAAAACTTTTGCACAGTACCATATATATATATATAGGGCATTAATCAGAGAGGCAGCACAGAGACCTAAGGTAACCCTGGAGGAGCTGCAGAGTTCCACAGCAGAGACTGGAGTATCTGTACATAGGACGACAATAAGCCGTACGCTCCATAGAGTTGGGCTTTATGGCCAAGTGGCCAGAAGAAAGTCATTATTTTCAGCAAAAAACAAAATGGCACCTTTTGAGTTTACGAAAAGACATGTGGGAGACTCCCAAAATGTATGGAGGAAGGTGCTCTGGTCTGATGAGACTAAAATTGAACTTTTTGGCCATCAAAGAAAACGCTATGTCTGGCGCAAAGCCAACACATCACATCACCCAAGGAACACCATCCCCACAGTGAAACATGGTGGTGGCAGCATCATGCTGTGGGGATGTTTTTCAGCAGTCGGGACTGGGAAACTGGTCAGAGTTGAGGGAAAGATGGATGGTGCTAAATACAGGGATATTCTTGAGCAAAACCTGTACCACTGTGATTTGAGGCTAGGACAGAGGTTCACCTTCCAGCAGGACAATGATCCCAAACACACTGCTAAAGCAACATTTGAGTGGTTTAAGGAGAAACATGTAAATGTGTTGGAATGGCCTAGTCAAAGCCCAGACCTCAATCCAATAGAAAATCTGTGTTCAGACTTAAAGATAGCTGTTTACAAGCGCAAACCATCCAACTTGAAGGAGCTGGAGCAGTTTTGCAAGGAGGAATGGGCAAAAATCCCAGTGGTAAGATGTGGCAAGCTCATAGAGACTTATCCAAAGCGACTTGGAGCTGTGATAGCCGCAAAAGGTGGCTCTACAAAGTATTGACTTTAGGGGGGGTGAATAGTTATGCACATTGACTTTTTCTGTTATTTTGTCCTATGAAAAAGCATCCTAAAAATGCCAAGGGGTGTGAATACTTTTGCAAGGCACTGTATTGCTGAAATCAAAGACTGTGTGTGTTATTAGAGTACCATTTCGAAATAATGCTGTTTTTGATTAAACGAGTCATTGTAATCATTTGATGAAGATTTGTTTGTTCACTTTGCTGCATTCGAATTGAAAACAATATAACATTTTTGTTTCAACCGATTCGAAAAATGTATCGATTTGATTGCTTTGAATCGAAAAAAAATCGGTAACTTCCAAGAAAATTAGAAAATTACGAATTACGAACTACGAATTTGAATTAGGAAAATGAATTGAACAAATTACTCAAATTTAACTAAACAAAATAACTAGATTAATGAATCTAAACAAAACAAATTTTTTCGTTATGCACATGTGAAGGTTTTGCTGCTGAAGGGGATTTGCCTTCCTATGTGGTCACCAGCACTAGAAAGTAAGGGAAACATCTCCAATAGGATATGTAGATATTCGTCAGCACACCAAGGATCATCAATTTGGTCCAAACTGTTTTTTATTCAATGAATGATCACATCATAAAATGGTGTAGTTCAACGTTTCAAAGCCATGCAAAAACCCTTTGTCAGGTATGTGATAAGTGCATACTGTTGTGCAGATACTGCACAACAGTATGCACAATCTTCATTTTGTTATGTGATCATTCTTTGAAAAAAAAACAGTTTGGGCGAAATTCAAAACTACATTATCAAACAAAATACTTTTGCTAAACTCAAACCTCTCAACGGAACAAACACTCAACTCCCTAAACAAGATATCACTACAAACAGCAGACTCAGTGGCGCCAAAACGCAGAACACTCGTCCGCAAAAAAAACTCGAGATGGTTTAATGGCACTCTCACCCTACTCAAGCAAGAACGTAGAAGAGCTGAAAGAGCATGGAGAAGAAATCCTACCAAGAAAAACCATACTAACTACAAAGCACTCACTGTGAAATACCACAAGGCAATCTTCAAAGCCAAAAAAGAACATTTCTCAGACACCATCTCAACTGCCTTAAACCGTCTGCGGGAACTTTTCAAAATAGTCGCTCAGTCAATGAACCCGACCTGCTTAGAGCCCCCAGCAAACGATACTCAAGAATTCTGCAATGAGTTATCAGATTTCTTCATCGACAAAATCGACAACATTCAGAAATCAATTCATCAGAAAATAACAACCAACCTCACTCAACCAAAGCAAAAAGAGGATATCGACACGAACATCACACAACCACCGAATTTCTCTTTGTCCCCAATCACCACTGACACGACTTAAAACATCATCAGAAGCCTTCAAAACAGCACATCACCAAACGACATCATTCCCACTAAACTCCTGAAAGAATGTTCCGACATCTTGGCCCCTACCCTAACACACCTCATAAATCAATCATTCAAAGAAGGGACTGTGCCAACCTCCCTCAAGCAAGGCATCGTCAAACCCCTGCTAAAGAAACCCAATCTCGACCCTAAGGACCCTAACTGCTGCAGACCGATAACAAGCCTCAACACCATCTCCAAGATTATGGAGAAAGCAGTAGTATAGCAGCTACAACGCCACCTGGACACACACCAACTCCTGGACCCTCTGCAATCAGGCTTCCGCCCAGGCCATGGCACAGAAACAGCACTTCTCAAAATATGGGACGACGCCCTTGAAGCAGCAGATGACGGAGAATCGTGTCTCCTGGTACTGTTTGACCTCAGCGCAGCATTCGATACAGTGGACCACAATACTTTACTTGTCCGCTTCACAGAAGTTGCAGGAGCTACAGATTCTGCTCTAAAATGGTTTGCATCCTTCTTAGAGAATCGCTCTCAGATAGTGAAACTAGGAACATTCACCTCGGAAACCCGGGCAATCTCCTGTGGAGTCCCTCAGGGCTCACCCTTGTCACCAGTGCTATTCAACATCTACATCCGCCCACTTCTCAATATCATCAGGAAAACGGACCTCTGCTTCCACTCATACGCTGATGACACCCAACTCTACCTTCGCATCACCGGACAAAAAGACCTTCATCAGCAATTAGAGAAATGCCTCACTTTAATAGATGACTGGATGACCATTAGCTCCCTCAAACTCAACGCATCAAAAACAGAAAAATTCCAAAATTAAGACTCCGTGGACACCTCCCACCATCCTCGGACAGACCATCTCTCCAAGCACCAAAGCCAAGAGTCTCGGAGTCATCTTTGACTCAGGAATGACAATGGATGCACAAATAGGATCAGTAGTTAGCGGATCCCACCATCTCCTCCGCCTGCTACGTAGACTCATCCCCTTCATCCCAGAACTCATCCAAAACACGGCGGCAAGACTGTTAACAGGAAAAAACCCTGGGAATCCATTTCCCCATCCCTAAAGAGCCTACACTGGCTAACCATAAACATTCGGATCACATTCAAGACCCTCTGCCTCACCCACAAATGCATACAAGGAAACGCTCCGCTATATCTCCGGGAGAAAATAAAACACTACACACCTAATCGCAGTCTTCGATCAGCTAACCAAAACCTCCTCATCATTCCCAAATACCGCTACAAAGCAAAGGGAGAACGAAGATTCGCAGTCCAAGGACCTCGGCTATGGAACGCTCTTCCAACCAACATCCGCATGGAAGAAAACCATCAGGCCTTCAGGAAAAAACTAAAGACCTTCCTTTTCTAAGAAGCTGACAACAGAGAATGCATATAGCGCCTTGAGGCGATTCAGTTCGCATTTGCAGCGCTTTACAAATAATTCATTCATTCATATCGTATAGGTTCCAATATCCAGCTGGCAGTCGCTACAGCACCCAGTACTCTAAGAGCTTATTCCAGGAACGTGTGCAATGGGAATATGGACTGTGCATCTCCAATAGGAAAACAGAATACAAGTGAATCACTTGATTCTAGTACAGTGGGGAAGCATTTGAACCTCTTGTAGATTTTATTACTGTCTGTCTCCACTGGGAAGATTTCCCCAATAGGGATTTCTTCCTTTGGGGTTGTCATCTTTTTGTGGAAAAAAACTACCAGCCTTATATATTTTTTATGAAAAACCTTGGCAACAAGTCCCGTTTTTTTGAGCCAGGTGGCAATCCCACTTTGTATGTGTTCAGCCAAACACGATGTGAGGGGATATTTTTGTATCAGTCATAGGTAGCCATAAAACCTGACAGGGGTCCTAACGCTTGAAAACTTTTTCCAAACTTAACACGAGTCTATGGGACAAGTCTTTATATCTTGCACATACACATCAAAGTTCTTATGTGGTTGCGGTTAATGAACTTTCATTCTGCTTTACAACTTCTTTAACAACAAGCACTCCATATATCACTGTATAATATAGATGCAGCTGCTGTTTATTACATGCATGGAACAGACCAGAAATGTTTAATCTCCCGTCATAGAGGGTGGGACCCCAGTATATGGTTGTCCAGCTGTGATTCATTACAAGCCATTTTTTTATAATATGTCATCCTGACTGAAGAATGAGTAAAGCAAATTCTTTGAGGAATTGCTGAAAATCTATTTAAATTCACTCTGTAAAGTATTTAAATGCAGGCCAGTAAATACACTTTAAGATACAGTTAACCTTTCAAGACAGAACCTTCTTATTTTTGTTACGGTACAGTCCTGGTGAAGACAGACAATACATATTTAAAATTTGGTTTGGCTCAGGGTCTTTGGTCTTCCGCTGGGAGATGATCCCATGGTAGAGGAGACTAGACTTGGTCTGGAAACCATAAAAAAAAAAAAAACTATCTCCGAAAGATTTGATCCAGATTGGACATTGAAAAGAGCCAACTTTTACAAAACCCAGCACATTTTGATTACTTCCAGTAAGCTGAGTTCAACCCCCACCATGTTTAGATGGCCACACAGGAGAAGACTTAGACGGTCAGACCTAATCATAATGGATGACCCTTATTAGACTGTTCATGGAGTTGAGGCAGACACAATATTTTGGCACAGAACGGAGCATTTGAAGATGAAGATGTATGCCAATATCAAGATTCTCTATCTAACTCTAAACACCTCATACTGTACCAGTTTTGGATGTTGTGAACAATCAACAAACTGACCTCTATAGTCTTTTTTGACAGATTGTGTTATAACAGCTATTGTCGAGTGATTTGAGTGATCCTTCTGATCCCTAACCAGTTTCCTTCCTTTATACAGAGCACAATGGGTTCTCTTCTTATCTGTGCTTTCAAAGAAGAAGTGAATGGTTAAAATTCATTGGATATGGAAGTGGACTGGTGACAGGTTGAAAGGATACTGAACATCCATGGCAGATAATCCCTGCAAAATGGAACACCATCTTAGTGAATTCACTTATAAGTAATAGCAAAACTGCTGGGACCATTCTGTTCATGGAGCCCACCTTTACCGCCATACCTCTAAAAAAGCATCTCTCACAGGTTCCCTTGACAGGCCTTCTTGAAAGTTGCGCCACCCACACCCACTAATACATTTGCTGCACTCCGCCATCAGATGCCTGGTGCTTAGAGTATGAGGGATCATGTGATCACCTCCCATTTTTCCCAGAAAGGGAAGCATATTATTGACCTTGTGTGAGTGCCAACGTTCTCTTACTTGGAGCTTACACATGATTTGTTCTCCATGTTTTGCACTTCTTTAAGGGAATTTACTGGAGAACTAGCCCAACCCCTTTTCATGCCAGCCTGTATTCTCCTTGATTTCATGCAGTCAGCCGGCTGCCAAGGCCCGGAAGTCCACTCTTTCTACTTGGGTGGTGATTTTCTGAAGGTCAAACTTAACCAGTTAATGACTGCTCACCGTAGTTGTACTGCGGCAGGTTGGCTCTCCTGCGCAAATCACCGTCATTGTACGTTGGCTTGCACAGGCGCGGTTGTAGGCGGGCGTACGCTGCCCGCGGCAGGCTCTCACGACTGCTGCCAGCTGCGGGAGCGTACCCGCGGGTCGGGCAGACTTGTTGTCTTCCAGCAACCCAGGATCACCTAGTACAGAGGCAGAATGAGGATCTGCCTTTGTAAACAAGGCGGATCCTCAATCTGACAGGAGACAGGACAGAGATCTACTGTTCCCAGTGATCGGGAACAGTGATCTCTGTCATGTCCCAGGAAGCCAATCCCCCCTACAGTTAGAACCCAGCTGGGGAACACAGTTAACCCCTTGATCGCCCCCCAGTGTTAACCCTTCCCTGTCAGTGTCATTTTTACATTGATCAGTGTATGTTTATAGCACTGATCAATGTAATAATGTCACTGGTCCCTAAAAAAGTGTCATTTGGGGTCAGACTTGTCCGCCGCAATGTCGCGGCCCCCCTAAAAATCGCAGATCACCGCCATAACCAGTAGTATCAATAAAAAATAAATAAATCTATCCCATAGTTTGTAGACGCGATAACTTTAACTTACCAAAAATATGTAGAAGAATATATATTGGCCTAAACTGATGAATACATTTTTTTTTATATATATATTTTTTTTGAATATGTATTATAGCAAAAAGTAAAACAAAAAAAATTTTTTTTTTTCAAAATTGTCGCTCTTTGTTTGTTTATAGCGCAAAAAATAAAAACTGCAGAGGTGATCAAATACCAGATGTAAAACGAAAAACAATCAGCGCACACAAAAATGAACGGATAGCTAAAATAAACAATTGCAAGCTGAACACCAAAAGGCAAAGCACAACACCTCAATAGATGAATAAAATATAAAAAGGTGCAGCGCAATAAAATAAGTCCATACACATAAACGATACAGAGTATTGAGTAGAATGGAATCCACCACGTGATAATCAAAGTGTTGTCAACTGCAGTACATGGTGTTTGTAGTGACAGGTCTTCCACCATCAATATAATGCACTCTTACTGGATCAGATGGAACACTTGAGTGAACAAGTGGTCATACATGCTTGTTTCCCACATATGGGGTAAGAAAGATGAATCAGTAGAGTGTCATATACAGGATACTTATAGATAGACCCCAACGGGTCTAATGGGGCATCAGTGAACGACCAGCCTGTTGTTGAAGCTTTCCTCACAGCTTTCAAGGGATCACTGGAAATACCACCAAAAGAAAGCTATATATGTGGGAAAAAGGGAAGTCAATTTTGTTTGGGTACAGCGTCACACGACCGCGCAATTGTCAGTTAAAGCGACGCAGTGCCGTATCGCAAAAAATGGCCTGGTCATTAAGAGGGCAAGTGGTTAAAAAAAAAAAATACAAAACCTTGTCCAAAGTTAATTCTCATGTTAAAGGGCAATATGCTAGGGTATTAAACTACTGGTGAATTACATAATATTTTCCGCTATCAATTAACATATTTTCACTTATAATTTTTCCTTTCCTCATTCAAGCAGACATTAACATCATTTTTAATGTAAGCTCCTCCCCTGCCCTATTACTGGATCCGAGGTCCCTTCAGTTACCAGCTAACTGCATCTTCCTGATATGAGCCATGGCCTGGAGTGAGAGTTGGCTCAGCATCAGCTCGGGACTGGTTTAATCAAACCAGGCCAAATAGCTAATGTATTTCTGCCAAACACTGAAAACCAGCCTGGGTTTATCTCATACCCAGAAGCACTGGAGAAACAGCAAGCAGCTAGTAAAATGGAAGGACCTCGGGAGAAACAGCAAGCAGCTAGTAAAATGGAAGGACCTCGGGAAAGGTATGTATTTGAATACCTTTACTGCCACAGGAGGGGGGGGTGCCATGTTAAAAACTGAGTTTAGGCCTACTTTCGTGAGCATTAAGGTGCATTTATTTGGCTCGAGGAGAGTGATTTTGCAGAGCTTGATTTCCCAAACAAATTTTACCAAAATTTCTTCAATGTTGGATTGCTTAGGGCAAAATTTTACAAAAAATAGAAAATTACATGGTTTTGTTTTCTAACACATTTGCAAAACGGAAATAGGGATAGCCTTAGGGTTGGCTTTATCAACATAGACATGTGATCACCATATCGGGGCCTACCAACACTCTATCAATAAATATGAAGCAATAAGAAGAAAAACCTACATTATAGACTTTTTAGGCACATATACTTGGATGGATACAATTATATCATCTTTATTACAATGTCAGATAAAAATATATGATGTAACAAAAAACTGATACAATAAATGCAATAAAATGCATCATTACATAATGGAATCTATGGGTGCCCCCTAATTATCAAACTTCTCTAGATCGAAATGTAGTATAGGTATACTCAATTATACAACACATTGGGATCCCAACTTCCAGATATTTGTGGTTCCACATGTTTCATGACTTGGTCACTTCTCCAGGAGCTTTGAGGTGCATAAGATTAAAAAGAAGTGTGTACATACAAGACTGAGTGGGAGCACAGGGGCCAGCAAAGGCTATGGGTCCTCAAATGGATACGGTGGCTCAAATCTGTACACTAATTGGGCAGGAAAAGCGCACGTTTAACAGCAACTAATCCACTTTAGGGTGTAACTGTAGCTGGGCAAATAACCAAGCCTTGACTAATCCACTTCTATATTGCCATATTCCAAAAGTCACTTGCATTCCCATACACCATATATACTTAAATGACAGAGGGATATCTATATGCCAAAGAAGGCCAAATGATGAGGGAGCCAGTGGGTGAACTTAAAGTTATATAGCCAATTACAAAGGGTCTTTAAAAAGTTTCCTCACTTTTTTATATTTAATAGAGTTAAAAAAGTACAGAACCTTTTTGAAGAAAAAGTACGGTAAGTATGCAGCAGGTTGGGACTTTAAATGAAGCATGTTCAATGTGACTAGAAAATGTCAAAGTCAATAATAAAAATATATATGTATTTATTATCTGGACGGTAAAAAACAGTCTCATATTGAATACAACAATTGATAAACATACAAAAAATATATATTAACAATCATTGTCCTAGAAATAGATCATAGCATAAAAGTACACTGCACAATGTGGCATAAAATATCATCCTCCATTTTTATGTAACTAAAACAGAGTGGTAAAATACTAATAAATCCAACTGAGATAAAATCAAATAGACCATCTATGTAAGACACAAGATGCATCCAGATATGCCCGGCATGTTTCGTGGCTAAAAACCACTTCCTCAGGGGCGGGTGCATCCAAATAAATAGAGAAATATAAGTAAAAGTATAATAAAGTGTAGACAGGGACAATTTATATAATAATATGTAAGAGACAGTAATAAACTATCCCCACATATAGTCATATAAGAACGAAGCCTAGAACCTGCGAGACCCAAACCTGGAGGCTGCCAATAGTGTCCATACCGGGAACTGTGGTAGAATGGACCCACCAGGGAGTCAAGCGCGCACACATATGGTCCCACAACTTTTTGAAGAACACTTGTATCAGTAGTTTAGAAGATCAGGACTCTGTGCAGGGCATTCAAGTTCCTCCACCCCAAACTCATTCATCCATGTCTTTATGGACCTTACTTTGTGCACTGGTCCAAATCATTTGGTGGAGGGGGGATTATGGTGTGGGGTTGTTTTTCAGGGGTTGGGCTTGGCCCCTTAGTTCCAGTGAAGGGAACTCTTAAGGCGTCAGCATACCAAGATATTTTGGATAATTTCATACTCCCAACTTTGTGGGAACAGTTTGGGGATGGCCCCTTCCTGTTCCAACATGACTGCGCACCAGTGCACAAAGCAAGGTCCATAAAGACATGGATGAGCAAGTTTGGGGTGGAGGAACTTGACTGGAGTGGACAGAGTCCTGACCTCAACCTGATAGATCACCTTTGGGAAGAATCAGAGCGGAGACTGCGAGCCAGGCCTTCTCATCTACATCAGTGCCTGACCTCACAAATGCGCTTCTGGAAGAATGGTCAAACATTCCCATAAACACACTCCTAAACCTTGTGGACAGCCTTCCCAGAAGAGTTGAAGCTGTTATAGCTGCAAAGGGTGGGCCAACTCAATATTGAACCCTACGGACTAAGACTGGGATGCCATTAAAGCTCATGTGCGTGTAAAGGCAGGTGTCCCAATACTTTTGGTAATATAGTGTATATTGCTCAATAGCTATGAAAGATAAAACTACACTTTGTGGGCGCAAAATATGTTGATAAATCTAGATATTTGGGCCTGTTCACACTACTCTGCTGCTCGCACAGCATTTTCTTGTGTGCCTTTTATCGCATCACACAGTCTCCCCTTTTGGTTTATATAAGACTTTATTAAAAGTGTACAAACAGACACTTATTTAAAGTCACTGCACAGCAGCTCGGTGCGCTGCGCTTCTGAGCAGTGACATGCCAGACCATGCAGTGCGGTGCGATATTATGCAAACATGTTGCATGATATTGCACTGCTCTAGAACGCAGTGTAACACATTGCTCTGAATGTGACACATAGAAAACTATTGTTTTCTGTGTGCCATTGCAGTTCCCTGCACTTTTCCATGCAGAAAAACGCATGTGACTGCAAACAGTGTGAATGGGCCCTTCTTCTTCAAGGCCCAACATCTAAGGACTGGTATGTTGCAATATATTATACTTTTAGAGATGCTTCAAACTCTGACATCATTTATGAATTTTAATATTATTTCTGTAAGTAGGGAAATGGACACACAACGAACAAGCTCTTAGCTAGATGAAAGAGAAGGGAGGTGGTGGGGTTGAGCTTGAATTTTTAGACAAAAATTTGTCTGTGATTTTGACTTGCAATTTTCATTGAAGGTATTTTATAAATAAATAGTACTGGCCACATTAAGAAAAAAAAAAAGCCCACCTTTGTTGGTGCTGTCCCCTTTCTGTTATTGGAGGGTGGCATGGAAATGGACATCAGCTACACCATGTGCATCTTTGAGAGGAAAGGCAAAGAGATAGAGGACTCTGAGTGTCATGTCCCCAGCCAGAAGACTTAAAAGGGTAAGTATAAAGAAAATAAAAAAATACATGTGGTGTTGAGTCCCCAGGAGCAAAGAGGGAACATAGGGGGGGCAAGGGGTAGAGTTTTCCAAATTTGGTAAAATTGGTAGAAATTTGGTAAAGCCAAATTTGTTTTGGGTTATGTACAAAAGGGCCCAAATTTCCTGTTAGAGCGAATTTACCCTCACTTCCTGTCCTGGAAACATATAAGAAAATCCTCGCAAAATGATGGAAGTTGCTTCTTAGGCAGTTGTCACCAGAACAAATGTCCTCATTTGAAGATTTACCACAATCTCTTCTCTTTTGGTTACAACTGTAAAATTTGGGAACATTTTAGCACCAATGATAATGATCATCAGAGCAAACAGAAGGGTAAATCACCCCTGTCTGTATCATGTGATCACTGTCTGTCATGTGATCTGCTGTGATTGGTCACAGCGATCACATGGTACTGGCAGCGGGTTGGTACAGTGATCAGTCATTAGCTGTGTCCGGTAGACACAACTGGTGACAGATCGTGCCTCAGCGCGGCCCTATGGCGCATTTTGAGATGTCACATGGCGTCCACCCAGAATGACAAATGTCTTGCCCAGCCAACATTTAACAAAAGTGATTAATATACTTTAATCCAGCACTAGCCGTGTCCGTCCTTGTATATATTAAAGTTACATACTAATCTGCTTATATTTTGCCTTTCTTGATTCCAATGACATCATCACTGTATCTCTGTGGTTCTTTATGCAATGCAGCCATATCATGGCTAGTAGGAGGGGCCAGCAGGTTGCTGTACATAGTTTCCTGAAAACGTTCCTAGTTCAGGCTGAGCCTCTATGGTTGAAAAGGCTAGATGATGCTGGACATCCTCCAGCCAGGAAATGTGGCAGGGTCTGTCTGACTTTCTGCAAAACTTCTAATGCACATTGTGAGAAGTTCACAGTGTGCAGCGTATCAAAGTTAAGCCACTTCAGTACAGGAGAGGATCAAGACTGATGGTAAGGCCAGAGTTCCAATTTAATATACTGTAGCCGTTGACTTCTGACACATGACACAACTAGAAACGAGACAGAGAAGGATAGAATGTAAATGTTAAACAAACGCTCGGGTTCCATAGGAACATTCTTTCACGGAAAGTCAGTGGATCTCTCTTTACGTGCGGTTTCCTCGCTGGTTTAACCGTAAGACCGGCGGTGTTATCGTCTGGAAGGAATTCCATTCATTAAACAATTAAATGGTCCACGGAATGAGGGAAGACCCCACCCTGCTCCACAAGACCCCCACATCTGGCCCCCGTAACTCAAGACACTTCAAACACACAGAGGGAACTAATTATCGCGGCTTGAATAAGGGCGATTCTCTACACTGATTACAGATTGCTCACTTTCCTTTTCAACAGAGTTCGGATATCTTCCGGATTAATATATTTCCTGCTCTGTAGAGGGAGCCAATAGCCAGATTTTCTTTTTTTTTTTTCTATTTGCTGTATATGGTATAAACAAATTTCAGTTAAAAGAATTTACATTTGCTGTAGGGTTGTTATGTGATTGTCTTGGTAATAAATATTTAATGCAAAAAAAGAAATGCTGAATTGAAAATCTTATAACTCAACTAAATACATTCCAGGTGCATCGAAACAATAGGTGTGTAAATTCTTAGGCTCCGTTCACATAATTGCGTATTGGATGTGTTGTTAACCGCATCCGATTCCCGTGAAATGTGAATCAAATTGGCTTTCTACGGAGCTGGTTCACATATGTGCCTTGCAGCAGCAGTGCGAATTCGCTACAAATTTTAGAAGAGTCCTTTTTTTTGGGGGGGGGGGGCACTACGTTGCCGTTTAGATGCAAATTCCAGGCCATTGCTTTGTATTGGGAACACATCTAAATCGCACATCAGATCAGTTTTGAACACAAATTTGATTATAAAAACAGGTCTGGTACAGATTTTAAGAGGAACCCAATGACAAAATATATAACAAAAAAAAACGGTGTGGGGTTCCCGCCCCTGGTTTTGAGGGGAACCCCCCTGCCAACATTTAAAAAAAACGTCTTGGACCCACCCCAGAATCCATACCACACCCTTGCAGCCTGGCAGGCCAGGAAAGGGGGGGACAAGCGAGCGCTCACCTCCTGAACCATACCAGGCCACATGCCCTCAACACGGGGGCACCTTGTTCCCACATTGATGGGAACAGTGGCCTCTTCCCCACAACCCTGGCCGGTGGTTGTGGGGGTCTGCGGGCAGGGGGCTTATTGAAATCTGGAAGCCCCCTTTAACAAGAGGGCCCCCAGATTACGCCCCCCCCCTCCCCCCACTATGGGAATGAGTATTGTACATTTTACCCCTACTCATTCACCCAAAAAAGTGTCAAAAAAGAAATAAAAACACAGACACAGTTTTTGACAATTCCTTTACTAAAAAAAACAATGTCCCCCGTTGTAGATCCATCGTCAATCACGACACCCGCCGCCGACCTGAAATAAGAAAATAAATAAATAAATAAATAAATAAAAGCTCCGCTCGCACTGAAGGCTCCCACTGTCTGCCTGCTCGGCCATCTGAAGGTTCTTAAATAGCTAAGGGGCGGGGGGCACCCAGCGACGACTTTGCTCCCTTATGACGTCACCAATCGGTGCATACTGGATCAGTTACAGTTCATTTTCTTTAAAAAGCAGCCACAATATGAGCAGAAAAGCCTGTTCCCGGACAGCACACTGTAGAGAAGGACCCTAGCTGAAGTCAAAACTTTGTGCTTTTCCTTGATGCAGTCAATGGCAACACATAAAAACACATCTAAATGTATCATGATGCACATAAGCACGCATTGACAAGCAATACAAACTGCATTGCAACACACATGAAAGAACATTAACATGCATTGACATGTGTTTTAATGTGTTTCCATTGATTTAGGTGTAGAGCACATTGGGAGGAAAGACACATAGGTGACTCTGTGACTCACACGAAGCAGAGGTCTCTCTGCAGCGGTCTTACAAGGTTGTGGCACCATTAAACTCAGTGGGTGAGTTTGACAGGTGGTACCAGGTGCACCCTGACTTAAAATGTAATGTCCTATTGACACCATCCACTTCTCTCAATTTGTGAGGAGAGCTCCTCTGCACAGATACCTTGTCAACTTAACATTCCATGCCCACAGGTACAATCTTTACTTCCTTCATTCAACCCCACCACTAAAGACAAAGTTGCTAAACTTCATGCTAACGTGCTGCTAACCACCTGTCCCCGGATCCAAATGCTACAGTCACCCTCTGGCTCTATTCTACACTCTCTAACTCACATCTTCAATCTCTCCCTCTCTTATGGCATCTTCCCCAACTCTTTAAAACAGGGATCTCAAACTGACGGCCCTCCAGCTGTTGCGAAACTACAAGTCCCTCTGCCTGTGGGAGTTATGTTTGTAACTGTCAGCCTTGCAATGCCTCATGGGACTTGTAGTTTTGAAACTGCTGGAGGGCCGCCAGTTTGAGACCCCTGCTCTAAAACATGCTTTAGTCACCCTCATACTTAAAAAGTCCTCACTGGACCCCACCAATCTTAATAACCTTCACCCTCATCTCCCTGCTCCCCTTTTTATCCAAACTCCTTGAATGTCTGGTCTACAACCGACTGAGCGACCACCTCGCCAAGAATAACCTTCTTGATCCACTTCAGTCATGATTTCGCCCTCAACACTCCACAGAAACTGCCCTCCTAAAACTAACAAACTATCTACTAACGGCCAAAACCAATGGACATTATTCTGTACTCCTACTCCTGGACCTCTCTGCTGCCTTTGATACGGTTGACCACCCCCTGCTCCTCAAAAAACTCCATGTCTTTGGTTTCCATGACAGTACTCTTCACTGGTTCTCTTCCTACTTATCTAACCGCACCTTTAGCGTTACTTAACATTTTATTTCCTCCTCTCTTCTTCGTTTCTCTGTTGGGGTCCCCCAAGGTTCTGTTCTTGGACCTCTCCTATTCTCAATCTACGCCTCCTCCCTCGGTCAGCTGATCCGATACCATCTCTACCCCTCAGCTCACTCCCTGAGTCTCCTCACATATCACTAATTTACTAACAGACATATCACTCTGGATGTCACACCACTTCTTCAAACTCAATCTACTGAAAACCAAACTCATTATATTTCCTCCACCACATGCCCCTTCCCCTGGTCTCTCTGTCAGGATCGATGGCACAACTATCAACCCATTCCTGCATGCCAAGGTTCTAAGTGTAATCCTGGACTCGGATCTAACCTTTAGGCCCCACATCCAATCACTGTCCAAATCTTTCCGCCTCAAACTCCACAACATCTCCAAAATACATCCCTTTCTAACCAATGACACCAAGCTCCTAATTCACTCCCCGGTCATCTCACGCCTTGACTGCTGCAACTCCCTCATTATTGGCTTACCTTTACATAGGATATCTCTTCTTCAGTCCATCATGAATGCTGCTGCCAGGCTCATCCACCCTACCAAAAACCATTCCCTTCAGAGAAGCCTATCTTGCCTTCACCTACCAACTGTATTCTGATTTTCTACATCATCTCATCCCCCACAGTTATTACCTTTTATAACACTTGACCCTCCTAGATTGTAAATTGTAACAAGCAGGGCCCTCTGATTCCTCCTGTATTGAATTGTATTGTACCTGTACTGCCTGCCCTCATGTTGTAAAGCGCTGCTCAAATTGTTGGCGCTATATAAATCTTGTATATTAATAATAATAGTAATACAAACTAACACCGTCCACTGCCCTATTGACACCAGTTTCTACCCTACTAGCACATCCACTGCCCTACTGACACTGTCCACTACCCTACTAATACCGTCCACTGCTCTACTGACACTATCCACTGTTAAGGTAGGCTAAGTTTATATTTTTACAGTGACATTTGTTTTATTATATTTTTCTAAATTTTCCTTACTAACTAGTTAGACCTTGCTAGTTAATTTCTAGGTTGACAAATCCTTATGATCTTTGGTCACTTTCAGGTTGTGCAGGTAGATCTCCACCTCTCAAAGGTTACCTGTCCCTGTTCCAGGGTATTCAAAAGAATAGAAGTGGTATGTCAAAATGCGGACAGTTTCTAAAAAATCTTTTGAATTACCCTCTCAATATGTAAATAAAGAACTGAAATAACTCCTTAGTCACTTGGAGTATCTTGGCACATGGTGGAGGCGGTGGGTGGTAGTGGGGATCCCTAGGTAAACTTTTGCATTGGGGCCCACAAGCTTCAAGCTACGCCTCCAGAGAGAAATCTGGGAAGAAAAACAAATTTAGTAATATAATGCATAGTATAGGAATAGCTGTTTCTGTTTGTGTTTAACTAAAGCTTTGTAAAGTTATGTATATAGTAGGGAATGGCTATAACCCCTTTTAGTTTTTTGTGTGCCCCCCTGAGGAAATTTCCCTTGACTTCCTGTCCTGGAGACACAACAATTGAGGGTAAATCTCTTCGCTCTTTTTTTGAATAAAATACTTTTTATTATTTTATATGAAAACGACATTGACACATTGACACACAGACAAAACCACAAAAATAGAAATCACACCAAACCAAAACCCCCCAGAAAATAAATAAATAAATAAATAAATAAATAAATAAACCCCAAACCATTTCCCTTCAACAAGCCCCGCCAACCCCCCCACTCACTCAGAGTATATATGACACCCAAAAAAAAAGTATAACAATATCCAGCATTACAAAGTACACAGTACACATTGGTTGACATGATACCTAAGTCATAGATTGAAGCCATCTAGACCAGATAACATTAAACTCTCTTCGCTCTTAAGTAGGGGAATGCCCTCCTAAGCTGCGTTGACTCAGGCAGCAAAGGGGTGATAAAACCAGACAGTTGATCTGTGATTTTACTGCCCCCTGACTGCCTACCTACAAAATTACATGGTGGCTGCTCAGCTCACGTGTAAATGTTGTCATGGCCGCAGTGCTTCATGGGGCAGCATATTTAACTCGGCATGTTTTGCTTGACAGGCAGTGGTGCTTGCCAAATGGTCTCATTTAAGTAAACAACACTTCAGCTCGTGCCAACTGCACATGCCCTGGGTCTCCTGCTTGGTGTCCTGGGTCAGATTGCAGCATGGATGCCCAGATTGCCGAAGACCACTGCATTATATATACTGTGTATATATGTACTTACATTGCTCTGGCTGCTACACTCTGTAAGCTTAGATGCACATTACACATTTCCTGATCCAAACAGAAAATGAGAAGAAATCTCTCCAACGGAGACAACAGCCAAAAAAAAAACAACTGACGGTGGTTTTCCCTACTCTATCCAAGACAAAAAAAGTTCTAGCTTAATATCCTGTATCAGCGTTACTATTTCATATTATCTTGTACAAGGTGAACATCTTTGGTCTATACCAGCTTTTCTTAACCTTTTCACCACAGAGGAACCCTTGAAATAGCTTTCAGGTCTCAGGGAACTTCCACTTGAATTATTATGCCTACAGCTCATGAATCATTAGTGTGACCAGTATGTTGTAGAGATTTTTAAATAAGAGACTAAAGAATGGGGTCTACTTAATAATGACAAAATGAAGAAATAGTAATAATGCCCAAAAAAGAAACAGACAGTGAAAATTGTAGTGACCACTTATGTTGGTGGGCAGTGTAGACAGGAGCCCAATCTGCCAATGCTCTCTTATCAAGGAACCCTTAGCATCTTCTGGAGCAGGGTTTCTCAACCAGGGTTCCTCTAGAGGTCGCAAGGGGTTCCTTGGGTAATGAGCAATTTCTGCCTCTCAGTTAAGTTCCCACTGACACCATTGTTCTTTTTAGCTATCTGTAAGGGTGTAATTACTCCAAATGTCCACAAGTATAGGGTGCATTCTTCCCACTAACCATCACACTAATGTATAATCTAGTAATTTTTAGCAGGGGTTCCCTGAGATTGGAAAGTTATTTCAGGGTTCCATTGTGTTGAAAAAGTTGAGAAAGGCTGCTCTGGAGGAACCCTGCTTGAGAAAGCCTGGTTTATACTTGGACCTCTTTTTCTTCCACCTCTCCCATGTTTCACGTGCAGCAGTTCTATGACAGACCTCAGGAATTCACTAGCTGTCCAGTATTCGAAGAAGTTGAATTTTTAAGCTGTTTAGCAAGTCTTTTCATTACATCCAGCCATTGCTAATCTGAGTAGAGTGGCTTTTATTGAGAGATAAGGAGAGTTGGATGAAACACTCCAAAATCAACAACAGAACATGTGGTGATAATGTGGAAAACTGTGCAAAGGAATCCTTGTTTCATGTATTTAATAATGAGCTGTTTGCTGCTTGGTAATAGCCAAAATGTTATTCTTTCTGTACACCTCCCATTCTCAAGTCGGGTCACTGGCATTCGGACAATGACCTCCTCGAAGAATAATGAGTCTGAGTAACTGGGATGTCATTGTGAGTAAATATATGGTATGACCTCCAACAAGGATTTCATGAGGAACCACCTCAAAGAACCTTTCCCGATATGAGATAATCTCTGGCTCTACTAACCACCAATAGCTAACCCAGCGCAATAAAGTCTTGCCCGTTCTTGGCCAAAATGTAAACAGAGTAGAGTTGTTTTGGCAATGACTTACACAAAGAATACAGTTCAAAGTTCAAACTCACAAAGCTTTCTTCAATCTGGATCCTCCATAAATTTCCTCAATATATTCCAGATATGATACTAAGCACAACCTGTAATCTCTGCTCCTCGCCTGACCTTCCATCCTTCACTCTGATCACTTCCTCACATTTATGTATTTAGGATTTTATAAACCTTACCCATACTCTGGAATTTCTTAGTTTTTTAACTTTCTAAAGTCATACAGAAAGTACAATATTTAGCACAGTAAGAATACAGGGGAAAAAAATACTGTAAAGTAAGAAAGCTTTTAAAAATACATATTTTAATTGTTTATTTTTATCATTTTATAAAATGCAAAGTGAGTGAACAAAAGCACATTCTAAATCAAATCAATGGTGTGACTAGCCTTTGGTTTCAAACCAACATCAATTCTTATACTTGCACACTTTGTACACTTGCACAAAGTCAGGGATTTTATAAGATTAGAGTCAAGTGTAGGGTTGACCAATTATACCAGGCAGGAGCTAATGATCACCACTTTATTTTATATGTACTGTAGGTTTAAACACAGTCATTAAATGAAACAGAAAGAGCAGTGTAGAAGGTTTTAAACTGGTTGGGGAACAGCCAAACTCTGCTACAAAGGTGAGGTTGTGGAAGACAATTTAATGTCACAGGTCATACACCATGGTAAGACTGAGCACAGCAACAAGACACAAGGTAGTTATATTGCATCAGCAAGGTCTCTCCCAGGCAAAGATTTCAAAATAGAATCAGGTTTCAAGATGTGCTGTTCAAGCTCTTTTGAAGAAGCACAAAGAAACGTTGAGGACCGTAGACGCAGTGGTCAGCCAAGGAAACTTAATGCAGCAGGTGAAAGGCACATCATGCTTACTTCCCTTCGACATCAGAAGATGTCCAGCAGTGCCATCAGCGGACCAGTGGGACCCAGGTATACCCATCTACTGTCTGGATAAGTCTGGCCAGAAGTGGTCTTCATTGAAGAATTGCGGCCAAAAAGTCATACCTCCGATTTGGAAACAATGCTATGCGACTCAACTATGCACAAAAACATAGGAACTGGGGTGCAGAAAAATGATGAGTCAAAATTTGAAATATTTCTCTGTACCAGGAGGCAGTTTGTTCACCAGAGGGCTGGACAGAGGTACAATAATGAGGGTCCTGAAGGCAACAGTGAAGCATGGTGGAGGTTCCTTGCAAGTATGGGGCTGCATTTCTGCAAATGGAGTTGAAGCTTTGCCCAACTAGATGCATGGCAAAAATGTTTTTTTAAATAGTGGTTTTAGGGCAAGTTCATACTGTATGACATTTATATTCTAGCGATGGGGACCACGTTTTGAGAATTTTATTGGGGTGAGTTTCTCGTGAATCATAGTGCCCATCACTCTCTCTTTCACCTCCATAAAGTTGAGGGGCAGTTGCTTTAAAGCTTTGGCCAGCATTTTCTTAGCAAGGAATAGGAAGTCAACTAGTTTTCTTCTGCTCCTGGAGAGGCCAGAGACTGGCCTATGTAGCAAGGGCAGTGGCACCATATGTGTATTATATTACCACGCATTACACAGCCTTGAAAGCAGGCAATGGGGGTGGATTTCAGAATACACTCAGGGGACATGTACTAGTAGGAAGGCACCTTCTAAAAAATGTCTTTGACTGATATGTTAGGTGAGCATTTCTCTGCAGCAGTATAGATTTTGTTCCAGTCAGCTATGTCTAAGGATTCTCTTATGTTCCTCTCCCATTTCTCCACGTTTAGGGATTTCCACAAACTCGTTAAGTCAGTAAGGGCTGTGCATAGGTTGGAAACAAGGTTTTTGGATTGGGGGGAGGTGGGGGCTCAGGCAGAGATCAGATGTGTCACACAATGCCTGCTGTGTTTTTAAAGGATGCTGATATAGGGTGTTATTTACGAAAGGCAAATCCACTTTGCACTACAAGTGCAAACTACAAGTGCAAAGTGTACTGAAAGTGCACTTGGAAGTGCAGTCGCTGTAAATCTGAGGAGTAGATCTGAAATGAGGGGAAGCTCTGTTGATTTTATTATCCAATCATGTGCAAGCTAAAATGCTGCTTTCATGTTTCATGCATGTCCCCCTCGGATCTACAGCAACTGCACTTCCAAGTGCACTTTCAGTGCAATTTCAAATGCACTTTGCTCTTGCAGTGAAAAGTGGAGTTGCCTTTCGTAAATAACCCCCATAGTGTCTAATATGCATAATTCAGAAAGTTTCCATTTTGGGGCAGTTTCCAATGTTCTCTAAGGTATTGGAGAGATGCAGGCTGGAGGCTTCATAGACAAAATAAGCTTTTAGCCTGCAAGTGGCACTCAGACTGAAGGTGGCAGTATTAATCTGTTTAATACTGCAATTGTCAGATGCAATTACAATATAAAAAATAAAAGAAAACAAAGTAGAAAAATATTTGTGTTATCTTATATTCAGGTTCCCAAAAGGCTTCTGGGAGTAATGAACCAAACACTGTTCCAAAGGTGTTTTCTGCCTTATGTTTGCTTTTGCTGTTGCCTGGCCACCCTTAGCCTGACTGTTAATGCCACCCTGCACCATCCTTCTTTTTCACAAAATCTTGTAGCATTAGAAAGCAGTTTAGGCTGTTTTATATTCCTGTCTTATCAAACACAGCTGTCAATAACTTCTCAATGAATTCTGCATAAAGTTGCATCATTTGCTGCTCTGTAATACACACTTTTTTGGAGCCTGGTTTGGATTATCATTGGCTTTGATGGTACTTCTGGTTTGGAAATTTTTAATTTTGCAGGTTTGCTGATTTTAGAAAAAAAAAAAAAAAGTTTGCATAAATCACAACTAATCAAACTGTTAAAATGTTCACTCATCTTTAATGATCCCTTCAGACTTGTTAAATTACACAGAGGTTCACCTTAACCTTTAAAAACTTGAGAAGCATCCATACTGCTTACTATTCCTAGTAAGCATAATACGATGTGGCCAAGATTTTCTCCTGTAGATACAGCACAGCTTCCTTCTCCAATATCTAACTCCACACACTTTTGCTTCATGTACAATTCACTTATCCATTTAAAGCGGTAATAAACTTTGTTGAAAAAAAAAAAAACTATTCACCCAGCAAGTCAATGTCATAATGTGCTAGTATGCATCACATACTAGCACATTATGAGAGACTTACCTTAAAACACAGCCCTCAAGCAGCGTGCTGTCACCACTGACAGGGCTTCCACCTTCACCCAGTCTTCCTTACGGGTTCGCAGACTCTGGCCGTCTGATTGGTCAAGCTGCGATGACGTCATTCCTGTGCATGCGCACGGGAGTCACTGTTTGCGGCCCAGACATCTGAAGGAACAGCATGGTATGCCATTCCTTCAGAGCGCATGCGTTGGTGACATCACCGGCGGCTGCTTAGTGGAATGTGTCCTAAGCAGTGCACGTTTAGGAGGTATTCATGTTACCTTTATTATAAGCTTACCTGTAGATAAAAATGGCCGACACAAGTTTACTCCCACTTGGGGATACAATTATCAAATTTCAGCCAGTTCAGTAGTAAGCTTATATGAATAGCATTCCCTTTACTATTGTTTCTTGTTATCCAGTGACGGCTGGTGCTAAATATTTTTGGGAGTGGCAGCAAACAAACCCCTCCAGGTTCGCTCTCACCCAAAATCAGCTTACCGGCCCAGCAATGAATGTTGATGGGGACATTGAAGTAGCTGCTGCACTATGACACCACTGCCTGTCCCCCCCCTGGACACACCCCTGGGGCTCCCTGTGGGTGGTCCCTCCCCAGAGTGGAGGTGGAGGATGATGTCGCTTAGATGAATGGGATGAAGGGGGGAGAGGGGGGAGGCCAGCAGAGCTCCTCCGGTACTACCAATACTCCTCAGTACCCTGGACATACTGATCACCGACCTCCTCACACAGCCGGCTCCACACATTCTCCTCTTCCAGAAATCTGACTGTCATCGCAACCAGCCCCGTCCAGCAGTGTGTGTGTGTATGTTTCGGCACCGCCCAAATCCATCCACCAATGAGAGCTTTTACTAGGCGTGTCCTAGGATTCTGCCCAGCCAATCAGCGAGGAGAAGGAGTGTGGGAGGGTTTGGGGCTCAGTGCTCTGTGCCCCGAGGACAACATTTTCCAAGCCAATTAGAGCCTCAGGATTTAATCAGGTGCTTGTAAAAAAATGACAGGCCTCATAGAAACCTTTTGGTCGGGCGCCCCGCATGCAAACTAGGGGGGCAGCGCCCCTGCGCCCCTTGTGGACCGACCGCCACTGTTGTTATCACTGTCTATGGCTTCCTGTATGTCTATCAATTAAAATTTTTATGGATGTGTATTAAAGGTATTGTTCACCCCCTTGTGTTGCTCCTTTGTACAACACCATAGCTGAAGACAGCACTGTATAAATATTTGTTAGAAGTAATAATAATTCTCCAACACGATAAAGACCTCTGACTGCATTATTGAAGCCGTAATAAACCCTTCTTGGTCATTTTTACCTAAAGGTAAGGCTATAATAAGGATTACCTTGTAGGTAAAATGAATATCTCCTAAACATGCACTGTTTAGGAGACCTTACCATACCTTGCCGGACCTTCAGAGCTTTGTGCCGGAACCGAGGGTTCTGGCCAATCACATAGCCGGACCGCACAAACCCGGAAGAAAGACCGGGGGAAGATGTCAGCCCTCTCAGCGGTGACAGTACAGCACTGGAGGGCTTCGTTCCAAGGTGAGTATTTTATAATGTGCTAGTACGGGGTGCATACTAGCACATTATGCCATTGCCTTGCAGGTGTTTTTTTTTTTTTACAACATCTGGAGTTTACTGTTGCTTTAAAATCTGACCACAAACTCTTTAAAAAAAAAGTCTAACTACACTTTTTTCTTTTAGTTTTGGGTAGTGTGTGGAAGAGGTGAAACTGTTGTCGGGTTTTTATTTTTCTCTGTGACCCCACTGATGAGTTTTATCCTCAGTTACTGTCCATGTGTCAATGGGGAAATGTTATTTTTGTAACTCTGTGTTTCCATTGCAGGGTCCATTCACACCAGATGAATGCATGCCAGTGCATATATACCACTGTGCAAAAGTTTTAGGCAAGTGTGAAAAAATGCTGTAAATAAAGAATGCTTTCAGAAATAGAAATGTTAATGAACTGTTGAACAGAAGAGAAATCCAAATCAAATCAATATATGGTGTGACCATCCTTTGCCTTCAAAACAGCATAAATTCTTCTAGGTAGACTTGCACACAGTTTTTAAAGGAACTGGGCAGGTAGGTTGTTCCAAACATCTCGGAGGACTAAGCACAGATCTTCTGTGGATGTCTGCTGCCTCAGATCCTTCTGTCTCTTTAGGTAATCCCAGACAGACTCCATGATGTTGAGATCAGAGCTCTGTGGGGGATTCCTTGTTCTTCTTTACACTGAAGAAAGTTCTTAATAACATTGGCTGTATGATTAGGGTCATTGTTCTGCAGAATTAATTTGGGGCCAATCACACACCTCCCTGATGGTATGGCATGATGTGTAAGTATCTGCCTGTATTTCTCAGCACTGAGGACACCATTGATCCCAGACATCTCAAGTCTCCCGCATTTGACAGCAGGCTCACGGACACCCACGAGTGCGGCACAATCTCCCGGCTGAGCCTGCCTGCACTGTCACTCACTGCCAACAGGAGGCGTTTGAACAGCAGCCGCGAAGGTAGCTCCCGAGCTTGGCTCTCGTTGGTCCATGGGCGGTGCCTGCGTCAGCGAAAGGAGGGAAGAGGGAGGCGGGCCCGTGCGGTGAAATCATTCCCGTGCGTGCGCCGTGATTGGTTGCCAGGCTCGTTATTGTACCGCTCCCCAGCCCTTCACCAACAAACTGCCTCCTGCTACAGCCAAGTATTTCACATTTTTGACTCCATTTTTCTGCACCCCAGTATCTATGTTTTTGTGCATAGTTGAGTCGTTTAACCTTGTTTCCACATTGAGGCTGGGTTCACACTGTTGCGAATTACCCCGAATCCAATACGCATAGCAGGAGATTGTGACCGGCTCCCACATCTCCGGAGTGTCTTCAATGCGAATTGCACAGGAGTCCTGTGCATCATTTGGTCCGTTTCAGGTCCAAATTCAGCCCAAAATTCAGACTGAAATGGGACCTGAAACGGTGAATGTAGACGCACCGGACTCCTGCTGTGAACCCAGACTAAAGGTGTGGCTTTTTGACTGCATGAAGACCACTACTAATGCACTCCTGTACTCATTCCCCTGGGGGGGGGGGGGATATCTGTTCATTTCCTTAATATAATGGGGGCTTCCATATTCCACCATAAACCCCCATCCCATTTTACTTTTACCTAGACCTCCTTTTTAGGGCACACAGAGGAGAGAGGAAGAGCCCCCTTTTTGTCACTCAATACTGGCATGAGGATGCTTTTGTAGGGGACGAGTCTGCGCTACCCTCATCCCCTTCCAAAGTACCCCCTAATGTCGAAAGCATATGGCCTGGTCCTGGCTACATGCCTGAATAATGATCTGAGTGTAATATTAAGGGGAACCCCACACCATTTTTTTACCATTACTACATATGCCCCCACAGCTTTCATTTTGGTGACAATACATTGTTGAATTAGCCATGTACTTTTTTATGATTTAACAATGTTCAAAGACCCCCGCTGACTTAATCTAACCTAACCTTGCCACTTGTCTATCAAAGTAATTTTTTCTTTTTTCTTTCTTTTTTTTTTTTTTTTGCACACATGTTGAAACACGCATTTTAGGCCTAAAGATAAGTTAAAACACCAAAACCTTACATTTTTTTCTGAAAGCAAAAACCCAAAAGAATAAAATGGTGGTAGTTGCAATTTTTCTATGCCACATTATATTTATCAAAATATAAAAATGTGCCCTAAATTTTTCAGTAAAATAAATACACTAAAGGTAATTTTAGTGCACAGAAACACAATATATTAGCCAATTTTGGTAAACTATGAAAGATGAGGTTGCGAAGAGTAAATACTTAACGAGCATGTCAAATCTGATAATTGTGCAACGGTGACAAACTTTGGTACCCAAAATTATCACTAGGCATCACTTAAAGTGGAGGGCCACCCTAAAAAAAAATTGCATGGAAAACCTTTAAAAAAAAAAAATTTGAAAAAAACATTTTTTAAACTTACCTAAACCCTTGTTGCTAGGCAGTCTTCCTAATCTGCCTCTTCCTTTTCCGCGGCGTGTTCTGCTCCTCGGTGAGCGGCCCCGTTGCCTTCTGGGAACTGTGTGAGTTCCCAGAACACCACGGGGCCATTCACAGATCGCCGCGCCGCTCGCGCTTGCGCAGTAGGAAACTGGCAGTGAAGCCACAAGGCTCCACTGCCTGTTTCCCTTACCTAGGATGGTGGTGCCAGGACCTGAGAGCTGAGGGACGGGTCGGCCTCGGGCGGCCGACATTGCGGGCACCCAGGACAGGTAAGTACTCATTTAAAGTGTTTGTATGCACAGTGTTTGTAGCTGCTGACTTTTAATTTTTTTTTTTCAGGGACGGAATTCCGCTTTAAATCTAAGTTCCGCCAAATTTTTTTTTTTTAAGTCAGCAGCTACAAATACTGCAACTGCTGACTTTTAAATTAAGGACACTCACCTGTCCAGGGCACCCGCGATGTCCTAACCCGAAGCCAATCTTTGCCTCGGCTCTCGGGTGGAGGCGCCACCATCTTCGGTAAGGGAATCAGGAAGTGAAACCTTGCGGCTTCACAGCCTGGTTCCCTAGTGCGCATGCGCGAGTCGCACTGCGCAAACCCACTGGTCCCTGCTGTCTTCTGGGACCTGTGTGTCTCCCATAAGACAGCGGGAGGGACGGAGGAGGCGCCGGACATGGCGTAGATATCCGCTGATACTGCAGCTATGCCCGGAAGTGGGAGCAAATACCTGGATTAGAACTTACAAGCACATAAAACACATAAAAATGGAACTCCCGCTTTTCGGAATCCCCCCCTCCCCCTCCGGTGTCATATTTGGCACCTTTCAGGGGGGAGGGGGGGATTCCGAAAAGCGGAAGTTCCATTTTTGGGTGGAACTCCGCTTTAAAAAAAAAAAAAATGTTGCTGTCTCTCCAACATTCACAGCATTATGTAACATGTGTAGCACAAATGTTTTTGTACGTAGGCTCGTCAGCTGCTTGCGTTTACGTTCTTATGTGCTTGTAAGTGAGGGTGGAAGACTTTAACGTTTTTTTGTGTTTTTTATTTTCTATATGTTACTTTGTTTTTTTCACTTTTTTTTTTTTTTTTTACAATAAAATTTATATCTATCGCATAGGGGGACGCAACAGGAACCAGTTAGAATTCGTACAGCGTATGGCCAGCTTTTCACTTCTGGCTGGAGTACAGAGATGGTAAAGGGCCGTTGCACATCCTCCATTCAGAAAACATCTAGCAATTTTTTTAAAGAAGACATGGCATTCTGTGATTGGTGGAGGTGTGGATGGAAATCACAATCTCTCTTCTGAAGTAGAAAGCTGGACATACACAAATCGATTTCTTTACAGTGTGGAATTTCTACTGCGGCTATTGAATTTTCACAGCCAGCTCTGCCAACGGCCAAAAATTTCCCTCCAGCTCAGGTTTTCACAGGTGGGAGGGGACTTACAAGGCCAACCACTAAGCGAATTTCGACAGGTTCATCTGTGTTGGACATTAGGCTCTTACTGTACTGTACTGTACAGGCTAAATGAAAAGAAAAGTTTTCCCTATTGCAGTCGCAGCCACACATGGCACACAGCTCAATTGCGTAAATATATTATAAATATTATATTATATTATTGTACAGGATATAAATAATAATATTAATATTATATTCACATTAAACATTAAACGTTACACATTAATGTTTAATGTGATTATAGAAGCTGCCAGATTATATTATAACATTGGATGTTTTTTCCCATAAGCGCCAAGGGTGGCTTGGTACGTTTACTTTTGTATTTTTATTATTCCACAGATATTTTAAAATAATATTATATTATATATTGCTATATGGCACGCAACTCAATTGTGTTAATATATTATATTATACATAATAAGAATATACGGTATATACAGTCTATATATATATATAAATATATACCCTATACTACCAAAAGTATTGGGGCGCCTACCTTTACACGCACATGAAGTTTAATGACATCCCAGTCTTAGTCCGTTGGGTTCAATATTGAGTTGGCCCACCCTTTGCAGCTATAACAGCTTCAACTCTTCTGGGAAGGCTGTCCACAAGGTTTAGGAGTGTGTCTATGGGAATGTTTGACCATTCTTCTAGAAGCACATTTGTGAGATCAGGCACTGATGTTGGGCAAGAAGGCCTGGCTCGCAGTCTCCGCTCTAATTCATCCCAAAGGTGTTCTATCGGGTTGAGGTCAGGACTCTGTGCAGGCCAGTCAAGTTCCTCCACCCCAAACTCGCTCATCCATGTCTTTATGGACCTTGCTTTGTGCACTGGTCCAAATCATTTGGTAGAGGGGAGATTGTGGTGTGGGCTTGTTTTTCAGGGGTTGGGTTTGGCCCCTTATGCCGCGTACACACGACCGGACTTTACAGCAGAAAAGATCCTAAGGAATAATTTCATCGGATATTTCGATCGCGTGCGGGCTTCAGTGGACTTTTTTTTTTTTAAATTCTGACGGACCTAGAAATAGAACATGTTTTAAATCTTTCCGACGGAATCAATTCCTATTGGGAAAACCGTTCGTCTGTATGCTAATCCAACGGACCAAAAACGACGCAAGGGCAGCTATTGGCTACTGGCTATTGAACTTCCTTTTCTAGTCCTGTCGTATGTCATCGCGTTCTAAACGAACGGACTTTGATGTGATTGTGTGTAGGCAAGTCCGTTTCAGCGGAACTCCATCGGAACTCCGTCGGAAAGACCGTCAGAGTTTATTCTGACGGAAAGTCCGGCTGTGTGTACGCGGCATTAGTTCCAGTGAAGGGATACCAAGACATTTTGGACAATTTTATGCTCCCAACTTTGTGGGAACAGTTTGGGGATGGCCCCTTCCTGTTCCAACATGACTGCGCACCAGTGCACAAAGCAAGGTCCATAAAGACATGGATGAGCGAGTTTGGGGTGGAGGAACTTGACTGGCCTGCACAGAGTCCTGATCTCAACCCGATAGTACACCTTTGGGATGAATTAGAGCGGAGACTGCGAGCCAGGCCTTCTCGTCCAACATCAGTGCCTGACCTCACGAATGGGCTTTTGGAAGAATGGTCAAACATTCCCATAGACACACTCCTAAACCTTGTGGACAGCGTTCCCAGAAGAGTTGAAGCTGTTATAGCTGCAAAGGGTGGGCCAACTCAATATTGAACCCTACGGACTAAGAGTGGGATGTCATTAAAGTTCATGTGCGTGTAAAGACAGGTGTCCCAATACTTTTGACAATATAGTGTATGTACGTATACTGTATATATATATATATATATATATATATATATATATATATATATATATATAATGTAATGAGATAGATAGATAGATAGATAGATAGATAGATAGATAGATAGATAGATAGATAGATAGAATTATTCATGTTATAGGAATATTGTAATTTTTGGGGGAGGTAGCAATCCTAAATTGCTCATTTGCATAACACCCCCTAACCCCTAGGAGTCTAATAACACTGCTAGCACTAAGACCTGGCTCCCATCCTGCAGTTAACATAAATTAAAGCAGGCAGAGTCCCATATAAGGATATCAGGATATTTCCCTTAAAATGTCTTAGTTCCTGTTCAGTTTGCAAACTTTCCAGTCACGGCTTCCCACTTCGGAACAGCAGCCACAGTGATGAGTGACTCCAAGAAACGTCAAAAATTATTTCATACCAAAGCAAGGGACCCAGCCAACTCCTACTTTAGATAAGGTAACAAGGCAAAGCTATTTCTTTCATGACATGCAGGGGGAAAAAAAAATCTGAGCTTTAAATCTCATCAGGACTAAAACCTGCAGCTGGACTGTATGAAGTGATACATTGTCCAATCCTTGATCCTTACCAGTAAGAATGTTCTGTTGGTTTGAATTGATCTGTCAGTGATATTTTTGCTGTTTTATTTGCAGTTGGTGCTGTTGTAGATATTGAGGGAAAAGGCGTGTGGGAAGAACACATTACTATTGTAAATATTTGTGTTGTTCTGCTATGATCCGGGGAGATAATCCAAATCATTCTAGAATGCAAGAATTAACATATAGATATATATATATATATATATAGATATATATATATATAGATATATATATATATATCTATATATATATATATATATATAGATATCTAGATCTATAGATATCTATCTATAGATCTAGATATCTATATATATATATATATATATATATAGATATATATAGATAGCTATATATATAGCTATCTATATATATCTATATATATATAGATATATAGATCTATATATATAGATAGATAGATATATAGATAGATAGATAGATAGATAGATAGATAGATAGATAGATAGATAGATAGATAGATAGATAGATAGATAGATAGATAGATCACATAGAACTACAAATTCCAGCATGTCTTCAAGTTCTTCCAAATGTAAGCCGTGGATTTAGAGCTACTTAGTAATAATGGAATAATATAGATAGATAGATAGATAGATAGATAGATAGATAGATAGATAGATAGATAGATAGATAGATAGATAGATAGATAGATAGATAGATAGATAGATAGATAGATAGATATGAGGCAGAGCTATAAATTCTAGTATGTCTTCAAGTTCTTCTGTCTTTCTTAATGGTTAAAGATAGATAGATAGATAGATAGATAGATAGATAGATAGATAGATAGATAGATAGATAGATAGATAGATATTGGACTTGATGGACTTGATGTGTCTTTTTTCGACCTCAACTACTATATGTAACTATGTAAGATAGATAGACATGCTGTAGAACTATATATTACAGGAAGTCCTCCAGTTCTTCCAAATGTAACCTATAGAATTACTGTTATTTAGTAATGATAGATAGATAGATAGATAGATAGATAGATAGATAGATAGATAGATAGATAGATAGATAGATAGATAGATAGATAGATAGATAGATAGCTAGCATGGATAATATGGTCTTTTCAGCAAAGAAAACCTGCAACAGACCATTGCCAGAAAATATAGAATCTTTAATTAAACATAAAAAAATGTTTTACTGTTTTTTTTTGCTACCATAGAATAATTAATTGGCCATGTGCAATACACATGTGAACTTGGTCTACCTTGCAAACCCCTTTTGATATCATCATCCATGGTCATGTGTGTATTCTTCGAAAGTGGGAGAACTTGGCCACCAATTGTGAAAATGCAGTCTGCTGATTAGCTTTAAGGCAAAAATTCTGGCCAAGCTCATTTTTTTAACTTTTTTGAACTTCTAACTCAGGTGCTAAGGAGTGACCTACAAACCAGTCCAGAATTTGAAAAAACAAGAGTGGATAATACAATTGTTTTTCAGCACTCTGATTATTTATGATAAATTGGAAAAGTGGTGTTTGGAAAGAGAAACTCTCAAGAGGATATAGATGTTGGGTTTAGGTACTGCAAATGTACTGGTGTTCCTCTACCAGGAACTGTCATTTTTGTTCCTTTCATCATTCTTGATAGATCTCAGATTGTGTTTTCCCTTGTTCCTTCACACTGCAAAGTTCTAATCTGTGACATTACTTGTCTAAAAACTATAACTTCCAGTTCTTACAGCTCAAAAATTGATGTAATCTTCCCAACAATTGGTAGTAGGCTCTATAGAAGATAAAAATTAAATGTTTGTGTTTTAGGTGTGTAATGTGGTGGGTCACATTAAAGGTCTATGGGTAACTTAAAAGTACAGATCATGGATGGTTCCCCATGTTGCTAACTGCCAAGCACCTTTGCAAAATTTACATTTTAGTTTCCAAGAAAACACTCTTTTCCTCCACAGTGGGGCAGTGGGAATGTTCTTCTACTGCCACATGAGCTAAGCTGTTTACCAGCATGATATAGTGGAAAGGATTGATAGGTTTATCCAGTATATAATAGGGAGGATGGACCCATCATCAGCATGATATAGTGGGGAAGATGGACCCATCACCAGCATGATATAGTGGGGAGGATTGACCCATCATTGACATGTTATAGTAGAAAGATGGACCCATCACTAACATGATATAGTGGGAAGAGGGACCCATTGCAAGCATAATATTATAGTAAGATAGCCCCATCACCAACGTGATATGGTAGGGAAGATGTATCCATCATTAATATGATATAGTGGTTGAGATAGACCCACCACCAGCATGATATAGTGAGGAAGATGATATGGACCCATCATCAACATTACATAGTGGGAAGGATGGACCAATCACCAGCATGATATAGTAGGAAAGGTGAATTTATCACCAATATGATATAGCGAGGAAGATGGATCCATCACCAGTATGACATAGTGGGGAACAGTTGCAGCTGCTCCATTAGGGGTGCCACCCCCCTAATCCATGTGCCCGGCCCCTAATCTATATGCAGGGCCCCGAAGCTGCCCGTGACCTGGATGGGGTAAGTGGGGGGCTGGTGGGTGGATGGGGGGGGTGTTCCTTGATTGACCAAGCGACGGGGTTTTGATTGATCGACTGACTGAAATGGGTCGGGGGGGGCGTTTGTATTGTTTGCACCCCCCCCAAAAAAATAAAAAATGGAGCACCAGCTGCCACTGGTGGGGAAGATGGTGATATCTTACCAGCATGATATAGTTAGAAAGATGGACCAATCACCAGCATGATATAATGGAGAACGTGTATCCATCACCAATCACTACCATGACATAGTGGAGAAAATGGACCCATCAGGGGTTCTGGATGAGATAGATGTTAATGCTCTACATTAACCTATTCACTCAAATGTGACACACAGGTTGTACTCATATTCAGAGACAGTCTCTACTTTAATCCTAAACCTAGGGTTTTTGACCAAGCATCCTTGAGACGGACACACCTCTGGACATCATAAAGCTTGTGGTTAAAGGAACTTTAATTTGGATTAAGCAAGTGGTCATATATCTACAAAACAGCACAACAATAGGGTAACTGCTGACTCTGGGGCACATCTATCTTTGTGTCCAGAGTGAGATGTGGGCACTTTCGTCCAATGGCCTTCCATAATAAGAAAGTTGTCCCACTGGCATCCAACTGCCCTTTTGTGTCTCAGGCACCCTTACAATCAGATCAGTCCCCTGTGTGCAGTGCCTTCAGGCATCTGTGTTTGTTCACCAGTTTGTTCGACCACCAATGACTTGAAATGACTACAATTTACCTTTAGAGCATAAATAAACCCTAACTTCTCTTGATTACTCCTTTTTGGTCTGTTATATATACCATTGAAAGTGTTTTATTATAACTGTTTAATAAGGGCAAAGCATGATGTTCCTGATGTTTTTGGAAGGGCTAAAATGTATCTTTTGGTGTTCCACCAGCAATTAGGTTGACCGCATTTATCTCTGCTCTGGGTGGTTTGAAGGGTATGTAAACCACAATGAACTTCTTTTATATTGCTCCCTTTTGATCTGTAAATATACCATTGAAAGTGTTTTGTTATTATTATTGTAGCGCTACCCCCACAGGAGCTGCTGTAGATCCACACAGGTCCTTTCTGTAGTCAGTGCAGGACAGCCAGGCACACAGCAGTTATCCAGTTATCCATTTTAATTAAACAGTCTAGGGGTGTCTTTTTTTGTGAATTTATTAGCTGGTAAAACTTGAGAGGTGGATCTGGAAGTGAAGCAGGTTACTCCAAAATGGAACAGAGTGCTAATGTAGGACACTTTTATCTTAATAGTAGCACAAGGAATCACTAAAGTAATATTAATCAGCTAGGACAGTCTATACTTATAGGCAGGTGCAGTCTATTTTCTCCACTGCAGGGGGCGCTTGTTTGCAAGGGCAGTCCAGGAGGAAAAAGGACGTCGAGAGGAGCTTAGTTCCTCTATGGTCTCCTCTGTCACAGAGAGGCAGCATCCAATTGGATGCTGGCACCCCATGTGGCTTTGGTGGCCATCTTGGGTCAGGCATAGTCTATTTAAGACCCTGGCTTCCAGGTTTTGCTTGCATTTTGTGTGTGACTAGAGTAGGGACAGGTTACCCATCTGGCAGGGAAAATGCTGAGCATCAGGGAGAGGTTCCAAAGGAGAAGGGAAAGCGCAGGTACACGCCATAATTCTGGAAGCTCCACCATTTGGGTACGGCCAGTCCGCATTCCTCCCCTCAAGACAGACGCTGTCAACACACCACAGTCCTTCTTCTACTGACACACCGCTGTAATATGCTGTGAGTTCTCCTGTTCTGTGTTGCCGAACTTCTGCCTCTGCACCACGCTGCACCTACCCACATACTGGCACAGCTTGGGGACCATTCACCAAAAATGTAGAGCAAATCTTAGAGGTAGTCCACTTTCACAACAGGAGACCATGAAAACTTCAGCACAAGAGAGGGAACTATGTGGGGTCCCGAAGCGTACACAGCCCATGAGCAGGGCCCTTAAGAAAAGGTCCAGCATCCAACCCCTGGATGCAAGCAGTCCCTGGAGCTCATTGGTCCATTCCCACACAGGGGAAAGACCCTCTCCTTTGGACTCAGGAAACCACACACCATCTGGGCATACCTCCCCAGGGATTGGACAGACTCTCGGGGAAAAAACAGAATCGCGCTAACAAAAAGTGATGTCAATATTCAAAATAAATGATCAAGATAAATCACAAGCATAAATGAATGCCAAAAAGTGCATTAGAATAAATAAACTCAAGCATCTGCATGTGCACATATAAATTGATAAACTAAAATATGTGCTTTACAGAAAAAATGTGGTACACAAATATGAGAATCACTAGTTCATATAAAGTCCCGTGAAAAGAATATAGTATATAAATGTTGATGAATTGATGATAAACATCTAAACACCCGTGCAAAATTTGAAAATTAAAAAGTTCATAAAATGCCAGCTGCATGTCATCAGAAAGGTGTTGAGTGAAGGTTGTAGTTGAATCCACCACCAAAACAGCAGGAATAGACTCTTACCAGAGCTCCACGATCCCGCGTGACAGAGGACCTAGGAGTACATGTATACATATACTGGATGGCTTCAGGCAAACCAGAGAACCTCAGTAACGGGCGGTCCCCTCCCGACAAATCAGATCACGTTGGAACTCCCATGGTGCATGTAAGATATATATGAAAACTCCATAGTGTAAAACCGTCATTTATTAAAGCATAAAAACAGAAGGAAAAACACTCACAATGTTGCAGTTAAAATCGAGCCTGAAGTCTGCTCAGCCAGCCGGAGCACGAGCAGACAACCCGTCCTCTGGGTATACGAAGCACGAGGTGACGTCAGTGTGTCGCTCCTGCCTACGCGTTTCGTAATAACTTACGTCGTCCAGGGGCACTTGAATCCGGGACAGTTGGCAAATCTGGTGTAATGCAATTATCGTGGGGCCCCCATATACTTGGGGCCCCTGGGCAGTGTCCAGGGGTGCCCATGCATTAAGATGGCCCTGCTGTCACCAGGTGACATCAAAGGCAAAAATAAAATACACCTATGAACTGGTAATCTGCAATCTATGACATTTTTTCGTTCTTGGGGTTCAGATCCAGTTTGAAGGGCTGTTGGTGATGCAGAGGAAATTCTGTTGGACATTCGCTCTTTCAGCTGACATAACAATCACAGCAGGCGGCTTCTGCAGGAAAAGTTATCAGCCATGTCGGTTGTAAAGTTTTCAGCAGATGACACAGATAGGGACATTAGATAAGAGCGGCCTGGCTATGAATGAGGCTCTGTGTGCTGCTAATCATGTCCTGTTATATTTCAGGCATGCTGCCTTCTGCAGAATACAACGGATAATGAGAAATCCGCATTGGAAGCTTCCAATCAGCTCCTGACAGCCTGTGTGCTGGCCGTCATGTGAGTGGCGTCAGGATACGCTTCTTTAGTGAGAGCAGAATGGTCCTCATTCACAGAGGCAGCCAGCTTCCCATCAACAGAACGAGAATCCGTTTGTCCTGGGTTCACACCTTTGCGCTGCAGGGACGCGTGATTTACAGAAGCACGCGTGTTGAACATCATGCTGCTCTTCTTTTTTAATGGCACCCCATTACACCTTGCCAACACATACACTATATTGTCAAAAGTATTGGGACGCCTGCCTTTTACACACACATAACCTTTAATGGCATCCCAGGCTCTTGACCAGGGAAACACAGACCACACTGGTCTGTGAGAGCAAAAGTGATACGAATTTAGTTATATACTGCTGACGGTTGACTGGGTTTCCGGGAGACCTGAATTTCCCTGTGCCTGGTGAGACTACCTATGGTGGTCATCTATAGTCGGTAAGGAGCGCTAATACTCACTTGGGTGTGAATTACCTTGGAGCCTGGACCCTTTTGCACTTCTCTTTGGATTTTTTTCTTCAAATTGTTTATGGACCTTTTCTGATTTATCTAGTCATACTGTGTTTATTGGATTTGAGACTTCTTTTCAATAGTGATATACCGTACTTACCCTTTTTTATATATGTGTTATAATATCAATTATGTGTTTTATACTTTATCACTTATCATTTTTATCATTTTCTATGGTACCTGCCTTAGTTTTATTTAGTGTGAGAGTTTTTTCACCAGTACTGGATTTAATTGGATAATTTATATTCCATCTATTCATCATTTGTGCATCACTGCTAGTTTATTTATTTATTCATGTATTTTTTGTGTGTGGTACTTGCATTCGTTTTTCTTTTTTTCACCATGAATTTTTTTTTTTTTTTTGATCAATTCAATCATTACTTCATTATCTTAGCGCTGCACCTTGATTTATCACATTGTTTTTGAGTTTTGTATTAGACTTTTTGGTGCTGGCTGCTTTTTTTTTACAAGTTTTTTTTTTCATTTCGAGCGCAGCGTTAACCCTAGGGTTTTGTTTACAAAAGTATTGGGACACCTGCCTTTACACGCACATGAACTTTAATGGCATCTCAGTCTTAGTCCGTAGGGTTCAATATTGAGCTATAACAGCTTCAACTCTTCTGGGAAGGTTGTTCACAAGGTTTAGGAGTGTGTCTATGGGAAGGTTTGACCATTCTTCCAGAAGCGCATTTGTGAGGTCAGACACTGATGTCTGATAAGAAGGCCTGGGTCGCAGTCTCTGCTCTAATCCATCCCAAAGGTGTTCTATCAGGTTGAGGTCAGGACCCTGTGCAGGCCAGTCAAGGTCCTCCACCCCAAACTCGCTCATCCATGTCTTTATGGACCTTGCTTTGTGCACTGGCCCAAATCATTTGGTGGAGGGGGGATTATGGTGTGGGGTTGTTTTTCAGGGGTTGGGCTTGGTCCTTTAGTTCCAGTGAAGGGAACTCTTGAGGCGTTAGCATACCAAGACATTTTGGACATTTATTTTTTGCTACAAACTGTAAATGAATTAAATAAACACCAACATTTTGAAAAAAAATGTTTTCATAGTTTGTTATAAAATCTTACAAACAGGTAGTTTTTCTCCTTCACTGATGTGCACTGATGAGACAAGACTGATGGGCATTGATGGGCAATGATAGGCTGCACTGATGGTCCCTGATGAGGTGGCACTGATGAGGCTGCACTGATAGGTGGCACTGATAGGCACTGATAGGCGGGACTGATGGGCACTGATAGGCAGCACTGATAGGTGGCACTGATGGGCACTGATAGGCAGCACTGGTAGGATGCTGGCACTTATGGGCACTGGTAAGCGGCACTGGTAGGCAGCACTGATAGGTGACACTGATGAGGAGGTACTGATGGACACTGATTGGTAGCACTGATGAGCACAGATTGGCAGCACAGGTGGGCACTGTTGGGACTGCACTGATAATCAGGACACTGATAATCTGTGCCCCGATCATCAGTGACAGGTCCCTTTGACACAAGCCGGTTATCGTCTCTCCTCACGCTGTCAGCATGAAGAAAGGAATGCTGATAACCGGCTTCTGTTTACATTGTGATCAGCTGTGATTGGACACAGCTGATCACATGGTAAAGAGCCGCTGACTGGCTCTTTACCTCAAGCTGTGACCAGCGGTGTCCAGAGGATACTGCAATCACAGGACGCTACCCCCGCGTGCCGCAGCGCGCGCCCGGCTGGCGCAATCACGGGAGGACAGCCTATGACACCCACCCAAAACTGCCCAGTACATTTGATGACATGACAAACGTTGTTTGAAAGTACTTTTTAGATTGAGCGGACTTTCCTGACCTAAAACCACATTCACTGCTAGAAAAAAAAATATAAATTATCCTATTTTTTCTTGTCACTGCGGTCAAAAGCGAACATCAAATTGACCTCACTAACCATCAGAAAATTGAAGGAACATCTAGATGTGAATGTAGCTTTAGTAATCTGCCAGCATCCATCTATACCGGTGGCTCCACCTTCAAAGAATCACTCCACCAAAAACTGAAATTTCAGTGTTAGTTGGATGTTGGAGAGTTAAAATACCCAACTATTTCCTTTATCCCTTGGGGGACATTGATGTAATTCTAGTGATGATGAAATGAGATTTCAGTGCCTCTGTTGCAAACTTTAAAGATACATTTCTCCCCAATGCCTATAGCTACAGAGGTCAATGAGAGTTTGTTTTAATGTGCTTTTACTTAATGCTTAAACATGTTAACATCCGTAACCTGGTCACTGGGGCACTATAACCACAGCAGACATCCAAGACTTCCCTGTACCATCTTTTAGGGCGCTTAGGTCACAAGACTGGCCAAACAGAATTACCAATCTTTTGGTTAAGTAGGACATTTTACAGTTACCTGGAGTTCAGATTTAAAAATTGTGCATATAATATCTGAGCCTATGCAAGGTCAGACAGTGTGATCCTTTTATGTGTGTCCCTTCTGCAATGCTTACTGAAAGTGTGATCAGCAGAGTGGTTGGGGAATGTTCATGCCCCCTCCCACACTATGAGATAATTATACATCTGTACATTCAATTCAAGGACAATAGCGGAATGATACCAGTGGCAGCTACAGAAATGAAAGCAATTTTAGCTTTACATGTGATGTGGAAATCACCAGAGTCATTAATGCTGATCAGCTTTTATTGTCAGTAACATTTAAAGAACTACTGTGCATATACAAAGGAGATAAGGAAGAGGTGCTTAAAGGTGGGTGAGCATGTACTTCTAGTAAGTAATCTAAGCCATTATTGTAAAGTTTGCCAGATAATTATATTAATGGGACTTTTTATTTGGTTTATGCACTGTGCCCTCTAGTGGCTATCTGAATTATAGACATTGCAATCAGCATCTTAATTACATGACCACAGTGAAAAAGGTATGTACTTTTTAAAAGGTCTGTGTCTAGGCAAAAAAAAAAAATTAAGTGCGTGTAATATCTATCTATCTATCTATCTATCTATCTATCTATCTATCTATCTATCTATCTATCTATCTATCTATCTATCTATCTATCTATCTATCTATCTATCTATCTATCTATCTATGTATCGATAGATAGATACATTTTAGGTGCTAACTCTTAAGTGCAGTCACTCAAAGCAACCAATCCGAATATATTGTGTACTGGTCCAACTTCGGCCAAGTGAATTGTGATTGATTTCTATGGGTTACTGCAAAATTATTATGAGCACTTTACTGAATAAGACTGAAGATTTTCAAACCATTAACACAAAGGAAAAAAAAAAAAAAAATATATATATATATATATATATATATATATATATATATATATATATATAGTTATATTGAAATCTTTGTATCGTCTTACTTTATGCATATGGGACTTCTGTTTTATGTTAATCCATCATTTAAAGTGATATTAGGCCCCCATTTTTAGGGCCTTTCAGCAGCTGATTTAACCACTTCAGCCCTGGAAGATTTGGCTGCTGAATGACCAGGCCATTTTTTGCTATTCGGCACTGCGCTGCCTTAATTGACAATTGCGCGGTCGTGCGACGCTGTTTACACACACACACTTCCCTGTTCTGCCCCTTGTGCTCGCGATCGCTCGTGGCCGGCGGTCATCGCGACCGTTGGCCACAAGCATCGGCACCCCCGCAGTGCAGCACGCGTGCTATCCCGACCCCACGAGCCGAAGCATAGCTACAACGGTTTGCGGGATCATGCCGACCTGCCGCAGTAAAATGATGGCGGCTGGTCAGCAAGCGGTTAAAAGAGCAATAGGGGGGAGGAACTTTAATACATATATATAGATAAGGGAATGTTTAAGGATTGACTAGATGAAATCAAAGATGTGGGTAAGGGAAGATGAAGAAGAACAGGCCAAGATGGTGGTCAGTGGGCCCCCCCCATCATGTAGATCATCTCTTCCCCACCAGAAGGTCCTTTTCTGTTCCAGCATTACTGTGTCCCCTGGTGTACAAAGCCAGCTCCATAAAACCATGGTTTGATGAGTTTGGTGTGGAGGAACTTGAGTTACCTGTACAGAGCACTGACCTTAGTGCTATTATGAGCCAGGTGTTCTCTTCCAACATCAGTATCAGACCTCACAAATGCTTTTTTGCCTGAATGGAGAGAAGTAAATTATACATTAAAAGAACAATGGGGGAGGACCTTTAATACATATATATAGATGAGGGAGAGTTTAAGGATTGACTGGATGAGATAGAAGATGTAGGTAAGGGAAGATGAAGAAGAAAGAATTTGTGGTTTGCAACAGTGGGCCCCCTCATCTTGAAGATCATTTCTTCCGGACCAGAAGGTCTTTTTCTGTTCCAGCATTACTGTGTCTCTGTGTACAAATCTAGCTCCATAAAGACATGGTTTGATATGTTTGGTGTGGAAGAACTTGAGTTGCCTGTACAGAGCACTGACCTTAATGTTATTAAGAGCCAGGTCTTCTCCTCCATCATCAGTATCGGACCTTTACAAATGTTCCTTTGCCTGAATGGGCACAAATTCCCACCGACACCCTCCAAAATCTTTTGGAAAGCCTCCCTAGAGGAGTGAAGTCTGTGATAGCCACAAGGAAGAGCAACTCCATATTAATGCCGATGGTTTTGGAAATGGGATGTTCAACAAGTTCATATAGGTGTGATGATCAGGTATCCACAAACCTTTAGCCATAAAGTATATTCAGGTAAAATCATTGATCGTCTCCACTAATGCTGGGAAAAATAAAACTGCCATAAGGTTTTTTTGTTTTTCTGCAGAGAACAGGCAGGGTTTATTACACTGAAATCTAAACAGCAGTAAAACTAGACAAGGTGCTGATCTCAGCAATATGCAGGAATGAGGCACTGATAAACACAATAGGTAAAGGCAGGTACACACATACAGGTGTCCTCCTACTGAACCTGCAGAAACTTCCCGAGGGCATGCTAAACCATGAGAATAGAGCACACAATAGGAAACGTTACATTCGAAGACACTAATCTTATTGTTATTCTATTAATCATCATAACTCGTCCTCATTAAAAGGAGCAAACAGACCCACGCAGTAATTTTTACCTTCCCACTTCAGGAAAAACAAGTTTGACTAACAGATCACACCTGTGTTATCAGCTGCTCATAAGTGGTATGGTACAGTATACTCTCTGTAATCCTTATAATCCATGTCCAGTATCCGTATCAAATCCAAGTCAGTCGAGTAACCTTCCTCAACCTTTTTACCCTGAAGGAACCTTTGAAAATAATGTTTAAGACTTGGGGAACCCCTGTTAAAACCAATTAATCGGGGGTCAAATGCCCCTTATATTAGTGGCTATGGGGAAGAATGCCACCCTTACAGACATTCAAGATCACTGGGTTCATACAGCTGGTACTGTCAAGTGGCACTGGCCCTGAAACTTTGGAGGCGCCATCCAGTGAGAGGTCAATTAGCCACAGCTAAAGGAACCCCTAAAAACCTCTAGAGGCTCCATGAAATTCTGGTCGAGGATTGCATTAGAGAACAGAAATAGTCTGAAACTATCCAGTCCTTTCATTTTCTAAACTTTGCCAGAAAAATGAGAGCTGGAGCTTATAAGGATATCATCTATCTATCTATCTATCTATCTATCTATCTATCTATCTATCTATCTATCTATCTATCTATCTATCTATCTATCTATCTATCTATCTATCTATCTATCTATCTATCTATCTTCTCTTTCTCTATTCTTATCTCTCTCTGCCTTCAATTTCCCAATAATTCTTCCAATAGCGAAGAGATTTGGGTTCCTTGAAATGTTTTAAAAGATATATTGGAGTCAACTGGCAGCTTTTATTTGTCCTAGGACTTCTGTAGTGGTCCATAGGGAAAAGTATGAGGTGTGCCAATTTTATGAGGTGCGCCAATTTAATTCCCAGAATGGACTGTAAAAAAAACAAAACAGGAGCATTTTCATGGTGGAGAATCCACTTGTCTGGCCTTTTCTGGTCTTTTCCTCCGAACTGATTGCCGTAACCTTTTTTAGAATTTCCAGGTAACAATGTTGGTTTACTGTTGTACCATGTTCTATGCATAGTGAACTATCCCCTTTTGATCAAAAAAACACACCAGCATGAGCGTACGAGGGTTCATACTCTGTCCACATTTGCATCCGTTTGCGCTTTTGGCTGCTCACTACTTGCGTCATCCTGGACATCTTCCCGCCCCTCCTTAAACCACCTATGCCATTCAAAAACACTTAATTTCGCCATTGAATGTTTACCATAAGCCATAACAAATTTTCACTCCCACTTTTCCCAATTTTCACGCAAAATTTGATGTTAATCCACTGCTTCAGATTCCTGTCACTCATTTTCCACCAACAGTGCAATGCACACACATGTTACTTCTTCTACTACTCCGTAAAGACTGAGTCAACTGGTCTGCGACCAAGGGGGGTGCAAGTTAGAACATTGCAGAACACGCACGAGTGTGAAGACTCACCACCATAGTGCTACACCGCGGACATTCCGGGAATTAAATTGTCACACCTTGTACATATAGCATAAGAAACAGAAGAACCACTCCACATATACAAGTCCAGAATGGTGTTTAATTTAAAGGAGAAGCTTCACTTCCATTTTTAATAATGTGTTCTGGTTCCCAAGGGACAGAGTACATGTAGGGCGTTGTCTCTTCTTCTTAGGTGTTGTTTAAGGCTAGCTGTGAGGTAGGATAGGGCACCCCTCCTCCCTCCATGGTCGTCCAAGCTTCGGCTACTTGTCTTTGTTCTGGACTGCTTTTCTGATAGTGACAATGATGAACCATGTGTGTTGGCATGACTCTATCGGGAGTGCACGTGATAGGGTGACAACGCAAGAATTGGAAGACAGTTGTCTTCCCATGACAGGAAGTCTCTGAATATGGATCTTTATGGCACCATCACCCAGTAACAGCTTTTGAAATGCTATTTACATGTTAAGGCTTAGGCCGCGTACACACAATCAGACTTTCCGACGGGAAATGTTCGATGACAGGCTGTTGTCGGTAAATCTGACCGTGTGTACGCTCCATCGGACAAATGTTGTCAGACTTTCCGTGGACAAATGTTGGCTGGCAGGTTTTCAAATTTTCTGCGGACAACTGTGTGTTGTGATTTTCCGAGCGTGTGTACACAAGTCCGTCGGACCAAAGTCCAAAGTACAAACACGCATGCTCGGAAGCAAGGACGAGCCGGAAGCGGTCGGTCTTGTAAACTCGCGTTCGTAATGGAGAATTAACATTCGTAACGCGGCAAATTATGAAACGTTGAAATGCAGAGCACAATTCTCTTCTTCTTTAATGGGATAATAATGAAGCTGCTTTGCTGGTGATACTGATGGAGTTCTGCCAAACGTATTTAAAAAGGCTTTTTTTTTTCCTAGTGATATCAAGAATAATTTTATTATGTTTTTTTATTTTTTTGGTCAAGTTACCACAACACCATTATTTCGTAGTTTTTTGTCCCTTGTTAATTTTACATTGTATTTTTTAAATGTAACTGCCTACTCCCAAACTGTCATTTGAAGTAAAACACATAGCCAAGTATTATTCTACACAATTTTTTTTATTGTACATTAAAAAAAGAAAACAAATAAAATTAGACATGCTATCTGCCAATAGAACTTAACTAAAAAGTGCATTCTATGCATCCAAAAATATAGAAAATATAACAAATCAAATCATTATTCAACCAAAAAAATAATGTCAAAGCAATAACTCCAAGGCCAATAATAAATAACGCGTTATCTCCTCCGATTCCGCAACATGGCTGGTTGACGAAAGGATGTTCAGAAACTAACTGAAAAGTGCGAAATGAAAAGTGCGAATCAACACTCACCAAACTTCTACTAACACAAAATTAGCAGAAGGAGCCCAAAGGGTGGCGCTAAAGAGCTGAAAAACAATGTAGTAGTTCACTACATTTGTAATTGTTGGCCAACAATTGTATGGCTGTGTGTATGCAAGACAAGTTTGGGCCAACGCCCTTCGGACAAAATTCCATGGTTTTGATGGTGAACAATCCGATTGTGTGTACGAGGCTTAATATGAGATTTTAGTGATTAGGTTTGCATTTATGTTATCTTCTGTTGTGGTAAGCAGAAGCTCCCACATCTTCATTCACTTTTAACGAGAAACCTCAAATCTTGTCTCTAATGCGGAGCTTGTTTCTGTGCTTGGAACCAAGCTGGAGAGAGCCATTTTTGTTGCAACTTGCTATAATGAGCAGAGACCCTCCACCGGCCTACATCGGGGGTTCAGTGCCGGGGCTTCCTACTTTCCTGTTGAAAATGGAAAGTCCATTTGGAGTAAACCCTTTCTTTTGAGAAATGTCATTCAGTGCTGATGTTCTTCTGAAAATGCTTATTGACTTTTATGCCAACCTGCAACCCAAACCAACCAAACAGCATCCATATTCTACTTTTCTACTCTACTATTCTTCTATTTTCACTGAACTGACTGTATCAGGCTGAATGGTGATCTTATGCTGCACTTTGCACAACGCTCCTCTGACTCCTTGCACTGCTTTACTGGATTAGTCTGAAAGTTTCCAGCATTTTCTCCTTATCAGTTTGTTGGAAAGCAGAGCGCAATTTGATACTTAAATGGCCTTTTTATCTCTCATAGTTATTAACTCCCGCTGGAAACCACCTGAAATGTTGGGGAAATCCACAACGAAACCGAATCCCGTGACAGGTCTTTACCGCCACTGGGACAAAACCCTGAGAACAGGGACAGGGGACATTCCACAGACGTAACACAATATTCTTATCATTTCATACTAGAAACTGTGAGCACTGCGGACGCTCGGGCAGGGCTCTTCTCCCGGGTTTTGGTTTTCTTTTTTTCTTTTGTCTGGGATTTGTCAATTTCACCCCTTTATCATTTATCTTACAGCTCTGTAATGTGAGTGCTTTACATATAAAGGATAATAAATATTGTACGAGAAGTCCTGCTCTCTCTTAAATTGAACCTGTGGTCCGGCTATGGATATTCAACTGTTTGCATATTCAGAAATAGTGAACTTTGGAATCTTTTGGCTCTCAGTAATCTCTGCAGCTGCAGGTACTGTGGTGTAATTCATCTTCAAAGATCACAGCACAAATTCTGAAGTATTTTCTGAGAGGATCAGCTCAATCTGACCCAATCTGATGGAGAAGCTAAGCCTTAATTTCCCCCCTCTGAATAGTGACTCAGCTTTCCGTGTTCTCTCCTTCCTCAGCAGCACTGCTCCCCAATAGTGAGTAAGCTTCCCCTGCTCCCCCTCCCAACAGTGATCCAGATTCTAGATCCAGACTCTAGATTCCAGATCCAGATTCTATTGCTTCTTCTCCCAACAGTGACTCAGCTTCCTTCCCTCTCCCAACAGTGACTCAGCTTCCTTCCCCCTCCCAGCAGTGCCTCTCCTGTTACTCTCACAGCGACCCAGCTTCCCCTCCCAACAGAAGCCGGGCAACAAAGCTAATAAAGGGTCTGGTGGATCTTAGTTATGAGGAAAGGTTGTGAGCACTGAACTTATTCTCTCTGGAGAAGAGACGCTTGAGAGGGGATATGATTTCAATTTACAAATACCAAACTGGTGACCCCACAATAGGGATACAACTTTTTCACGGAAGGGAATTTAACAAGACTCGTGGCCACTCATTACAATTAGAAGAAAAGAGGTTTAACCTTAAACTACGTAGAGGGTTCTTTACTGTAATGCCGCGTACACACGGTCGGACTTTGATCGGACATTCCGACAACAAAATCCATGGGATTTTTTCCGACGGATGTTGGCTCAAACTTGTCTTGCATACACACGGTCACACAAAGTTGTCGGAAAATCCAATCGTTCTAAACGCGGTGACATAAAACACGTACGTCGGGACTATAAACGGGGCAGTGGCCAATAGCTTTCATCTCTTTATTTATTCTGAGCATGCGTGGCACTTTGTCCATCGGATTTGTGTACACACGATCGGAATTTCCGACAACATGCTCCGATCGGACATTTTCCATCGGAAAATCCGACCGTGTGTACGGGGCATAAGAGCAGCAAGGATGTGAAATTCCCTTCCACAGGCGGTGGTCTCAGCGGGGGGCATCGATAGTTTCAAGAAACTATTAGATAAGCACCTGAACGACCACAACATACAGGGATATACAATGTAATACTGACACATAATCACACACATAGGTTGGACTTGATGGACTTGTGTCTTTTTTCGACCTCACCTACTATGTAACTATGTAACAGTGATCCATATTTCCTTTCTTCCTCTCCCAACCATAACTCAGCCCCCCCCCCCCCCAAAAGTGATTCGGCTCCCCTGTTCCCCTCACAACAGTAACCCGGAATCCCCTGCTCCCCCTCCCAACAGTGACCCAGCTTCCCCAGTGAACCAGCTTCCCCTGGTCCCGCTCTCAATAAGTACCCAGCTTCCCCTGCTTCCTCTCCCAACAGTGACTCAGCTCTCCTGTTCCTCTCACAACAGTGATCCGGCTTCCCCTTCTCCCCCTCCCAACAGTAGCTCAGCTTCCCCTGGCCCCTGTCTCAATAAATACCCAGCTTTCACTGCCTCCTCTTCCAACAGTGACCAAGTTTCCCTTGCTCCCTCTCTCAACAATGACCTAGCTTCCCCTGCCCCCTCTCCCAACAGTGACCTAGCTTCCCCTGCTCCCACTCCCAACAGTGAATTAAAGTGTTATTAAACTCACAACAGTAAAATCAGTGTGTATATGCAGTAAAGCATGCTTGTTATACTCACTGCAGAACCTAAGGGGTTAATCCTCTGCATTGTGTAAAAAGGCTGTTTGATCCTGTCTTCTCTGGTCCTCCCCTTCTTCCACAGTCCCCAATTCATCTTCTTATAAGAAGAAAAGAACGGCTGCACACCACAGGAACGTTCCAACGATACTTTTCAAAAAAATAGCAATAAACAGCCAACAAAGACAGAGGGGTTGATTTAATAAAACTGGAAAGTGTAGCTGTGCATGGTAACCAATCAGCTTCTAGTTCATTTTGTCAAAGCTTAATTGAGCAAGCTGAAGTTAGAAGCTGATTGGCTGACATGCACAGCTTCACCAGATTGTGCACTCCCCAGCTTTAGTAGGTGACGTGTGACTTCTTTGAAGAAGCACTGAGGTCAGTGTGAAACGCACGTGTCACTGCCTGGTTTCGGACACTCTGTCTTTGTTGGCTGTTTATTGCTTTTTTTTGGAAAAAAAAACGTTGGAACGTTCCTGTGGTGTGCAGACGTTCTTTTCATCTTATTGATCATCGGTGGCGGGCCGTGGCTTGCACCCAGCGCGTTCTGACTGTAGTGACTGCTCGCCTGGAGCGGCGTCTTCCTTGCTTGAACCATCTCCTTATAAGACAGGCTTTGGAGTCACTCTGCACATGCTCAGTTTGGTGTGTATTGCTGGTGTTTTTTTTTCCTTGGAAGGGTGCATGTTATCAGCACGGGGCCAATCAGCACTGTCCACACAGGGAGTCAGGGGTTCTGCAGCCTCATAGGACAGAGACCTGGGAAAAGTGTGTGGGCCGCTCAGGCTCGATAGAGAGGGGGTATGTGGACAGTGCATCCGCAGCTGCTGCTAGAGTGCTGACAGGGGATGGAGCCATTCTGGCTCCTTCAAAGGTTCAAAAAAAGAAGGGTAACCCCTGGAAGTCGCACATCTACGGTGTCCTACTGCAATAGTGGCAACCTCAGCCTGGACTCCGACCAGGCCACGCCCCCCCCAACACATTTCACTCCGCCCCCGGAGATAAGTCATGGGGAGTAGAATGAAAACTCCATCTACAAGCTTTAACCAGACACTGATAGAAGTCACAAGACTGCTGATGAGAAAAGGTATTTAGCTGTGTATATTTACTAAAATAATTGCATTTCTATGTTCTGTTTACTGTGGGAGACCAAATCTTGAGACATGCATGTAGCTCCCCCTTGTGGCAGGTTGTTTAGCCAGTTCCTGCCGCATCACCCACAGAAAATTTTTCAGTGATGGAAGGTCTGTAGACCCTTTACCGAAACCACCACTCTGGTTTACTACTCCTCTGCCTTCAGGCTACATCAGGAAACCCTTGTTCACATACGCAAGAGGAGGCCCTGAGCTTACATTAGTTCCAAGTCTAGTCCTAGGGGATTCTGTTGAACACAATGGCCCATGCGACATTGGGTTCCCAGCAGTGGCGTAGCTAGAACCTTCAGGGCCCCGATGCAAGAAACCATGAAGGGCTCCCCCTGACCCCCGGCCAGGGCCTTTCCCTCTGACCCCGGGGGCGAGTGCGACCTTTGTGACCATGGTAGTTTTGCCACTGGTGTCAGTAAAATTTGTATTTTTTTGTCTTTTTACCTTTTTTTTTATTACATTAAAATATTTTTTCTTACAATTTTTTTAGGAGCCCCATTGGGGGGCTTTGGTGAAATATTAGGGGTCTAAACAGACCTCTGATATTCCACCTTTGAGTAGGAGCTGGGGGAACCTGGGGAGGAAAATGGATAGATCGGTTCCACTATATGCAGCCGCCCCAACTGCTCCTCCTATGCAGTTGTACGGGGGGGCGCACAGGCCCCTGCACAATGGGGCCGGGTTGCAATTGCAACCCCTGCAACCCCTGTAGATACGCCCCTTGTTCCCAGGCTCCCATACGCATGGTACTAGAGGGTGATCCTTCTTACCACCACTAGGTAGGCTCACCCTCCTCTACTGAGCCACCACCCATTCCCCGACCAGAACTTGTCTAAAAAAGTCTTTGCTCCCAGGCATAGGCTTGCTCTCCCTTTCCATAAGAATAAGAATAACCTCAGTCCAATTTCAACTTAAACTTTTTCTTTACCTAACAGAAAGTATATGCAACAGCTCAGTATTCACCGTTGTCTTTTTAAAAAAATGACTTGCCCCAGTTATTTATTTCAAGCCCCTCATCTCTAGACTGTCTCCAGCTCTCTTGATGGGCTGCACTATTGCAGAGATTGTGATCCTTAGCTTATCATGAGTTCAGTTTAAAAAAAAAGCCAAAAAAACCACATGCCGTTCACCAGGCAGGCAAATCACATAGCCAGCCAGGCAACAGCAATGGGCTAAAAGACATGTTCTGTTGGCAATTATGTTCCCACCCTTCGTAGGAGCTCTTTCACTGGGTCTGACAAACTGGGGGATCTGCACTCATGGCTATGGGATATGGCTTGTCCACACTAATTTAGCAAACAAGCTGCTCTTCCATGATTTTGGCATAGCAGACATGAAGGCCCCTGCCATGGTCAGGCTGGTCCTCTGACGAACAATAGGTAGATGTTATCTCTTTTTTTTTTTTTTTTCTATTTCCTTTTGCGGATTTTCCTCCTTAGCATACGAGGAATGAAAGCTATTTGAAAACAGGAAATATCATGGGTACGGCTGAAAAACAAAGAAAACATCTAAAGTTTCTTTTGTTGCAACGCTGGAGGAAATGGCCGTCCATTTGGCTTGCTTGGTGTGAATGTCAGATAAACAAATTTTACTTAGAAAATATCTCACAGCAGGACTCCGAAGTATCTTCGGTTGGCGGACGCAACATAAAATAGCATCAGCAGAGGAGCTGTGAAAATAATTGAAAGCATCCAGTAGAATGGGAGAGATTGTAGGTGAAGAACTGTACTATATAGGAATGAACGGAAGCCCATGGATTAAAAATTCTAAATATTAACAACATACAAAGCCATCCGCAACTCTGTCCCCAGCTATCTGACCAACCTAATCTAAAAATACAGGTATTATCCATACCATCAACTCTGTCCTTCCAAGAGCTCATGCTCCCCAGCTCCCTGGACACATACTCCCACAATTACCTCCAGGACTTCTCCAGAGCCTCTCCCATCCTGTGAATACTCCCTGCCCCAATCTGTCTGGCTCTTTCCTACTCTGCCCCATCTTTAAGCAATCTCTGAAAATCCATCTCTTAGGGAAGTCTATACTGCCTTTTCCCAACAACTGAATTTTACTTTCACCATCATCATATCCCTCACAGTTATTGTCTTTTGTATCATCAAAAAAGATAAAAATATGGAATGGGACTTTGAATTAGCACCATGTCACAATGTCATAGAGTAAAATAGAAATATTTTATTGACATATATCCTTAAAAAAGACAACATTTCCTAAACATGATAAAAACAAAAATGGAATGAGTAATTATTCAGATAAACCATATCTGTAACATAAATACATCTAAATAGCAAAGAGAAAAGAGAAAATACATTTGTTATTTATGTATCACCACTGTATCAACCCCCTGAAGAAGACATACGACTTGAGTTGAAACGCGACAGTGTTTCCTATATACATCTTGTGTTGAAGATGTCTTGTACTTTACATGTGGTTTATCTGAATATACGCTCATTACATTTTTGTTTTTATCATGTCTAGACCATTTGGTCTTTTTTAAGGATATACTGTATATCAATAAATATTTACATGTTACTCTATGACATTGTGATATACGGTAATTCCTGGTTCTAATTCAAAGCCCCATTTCATATTTTTATCTTTTTGATGTTACTACATAGGGATTTGACACCTGTGAATTTATATGGAGTCCGATGAAGACTTAACCAATATCATTTGTATCATTTGTCTCTCCCTTTTAGATTGTAAGCTCTCATGAACAGGGCCCTCCTAACCCTCTTGCCATGCATTGTATCGAAACTGTACTGTCTCTGTTTATTTAGTAAACCACTGTGCAAACTGTTAGAGCTATCTAAATCCTGTGTATTAAAAAATATATTAACCCAGCATTTCATATTCCTGGTATCTGTCTGTTGTACCATTTACTTATGTTAAAAAGCATCTGTTCTCTTCGTATTTTTTCCTTAGTATAACATACCTGGTGGTCCTGCCAGTCCCCCTGCTTTCCTATTTCAAACGAACTATGCTAGGCATGAGAGAGTCAGACCCGTGCTGATGTGCCCCCTGCACAGCCATTCACGGGAAAGATCAGTTTCCTGCTGTTTCTCCACCCCCACCTCTCTAATCTTCTTAAGCTACATGTAAACTAGTCTATCCTGACCACGGCCATGTGAAAACGCAAAATGTGGCCAAATGTTTTTGCCGCTTTTAGCTTTTTCCTGCGGCCTGGCGGTCAAAACTTTCCTATGCTGAACGGGATTTTTCCGCATTCCGGAAAGGGAGGTATTTAGACACATAGGGGTTGATTTACTAAAAGCAAATAGACTGTGCGCTTTGCAAAGTACAGTTGCACTCTACAAGAGCAGTTGCGCCAGAGCTTAATAAATGAGTAAAAGCTCTGCTGACTTCCATCATCCAATCATGTGCAAACAAAAATGCATTTTTTTTTCCTTGCACGTGATTGGGTATTATTTGCAAAGTGAAACTTTACCTCATTTACTAAGCTCTGGAGCAACTGCACTTTGCAAAGTGCACAGCCTATTTGCCTGTAAATCAACCCCAGAGGGAGGTACATGGACATATAGGGGTTGGTTTACTAAAACTGAAGAGTACAAAATCTGGTGCAGCTGTGCATGGTAGCCAATCAGCTTCTAACTTCAGCTTTTTCAATTAAGCTTTGACCAAAAAACTGGAAGATGAATGGTTTCTATGCAGAGCTGCACCAGATTTTGCACTCTCCAGTTTTAGTAAATCTCCCCCCATAGGCCTTTATGGATTTGAGTTTAGGAGCTTTGGCATAAAAACGCCAAAAGCTCCTAAACTCTAGTTTAGGAACTGCCAAAGTACATAAAACCTTAGGCAGCAAAGAACAGAGATTATGTCATCACTTATTAAAAAAAAAAAAGGTATTTAGAATTTTCTTGTATAGATGCAGTATACACAAATGCTTTGCCTTTCATTTCTATTTTATTCTGAATGGGTTGTTTTAAAAGGTAAGGGTTCACATTTTGTTTTTAATAATAATAATAATTTGGCAAAATTAATTTCATGGTAAAATTACCACTTTTGCATTCATCAAAATTTTGCCAAAAGTGGGTTCTCTCAATTGTGCACATAAAAAAAAAAAAAAAATGAAATTTGCTTGAAAAAAATCTACTCTTTACTTTTCTTTTCTTTTTATTTTTTAAAGTGTATGTTTTTTTGTGGGGTGTTTAAAATAGTTTTGTTTAATGAATTCAATTTTTCAATTTTACATTTTCTTTATGTGTTTGTCTTTGTTATTTGTGTTCTTTCACGGTCAGTGCTTATCACAGATAAGGGTTCTGGCATGAATTTGTGGGCTCTACAATTTAGTTTCTCTTTGCCATTTTTGCAATAGGATGTAATGCAGCAAAAGTAACTTTAAAAAAGAAAAAAAAAAGCTAGCAATGTACAATTCCCTGCCAGCTTCTTTTTTTTTTGTAAAATAACAGCATGGGGACCTTCTCCAAAGGAGCACTGAAAATTGGCCTGGGCAGGAAGGGGGTGAAAATGCCCGGTATTGAAGTGGTTAAACATGAATAGCAGTTTGTGGTGCTCAGATACAGTTTTGTCCGGCTTTAAAACAAGTGAAAAGAAAAAGAAACTTTCCAAGTGGAAAATCAAACAATACTGAAACAAAAGCACTCCATAAAGGGTGTACGATAAACAAAGGAAAAAAAAATGATAAACATGACTTTCATTGTGAGTACAACATACTGCAATGAATAATGTCCCCCTTCTTATTTATCTCCTGGATCACATCCAGGTCAAAGAACAAATAAACAAAATGAAAATAACTGACATTTTTTAGTTATGACTATTTACAGCCAGCAAATATTTTGAGTTGTGATTGTATTGTTTTTCTTGAAATAAATTTTGATGACTTTTTCACATTCTACAATATATCATGCATTCTCAGCCAGGAGCATCCGGCACACTCCGGAGGTTGTTAGGGGTTCCCTGAACTAAGAATGACGGACCCCCTCCCCAATTTGATGGTGCCTGTATGGTTCTGGGTTCAACGCTGCTACAGCTGTCTGCAAGGCCCCATGCACCTTAGTGTAGCACGACAACCTGCGCAAAATCGAGCAATTATTTGTATGAACACAAAATGCACAAAAGATGCTTGTTGTGTTTGTGGTGCCACTTATTGGTAATGGCACTGCAAGCAAAAAACATGTTCTTACAAGGGCGAAAATGTACAAAACACGTGGTACTAAAAAGAGAGGAATGAACAATTCTCAAGAAGGTACACGAGATTCTTTGCCACATTTGACACACATGGGGCAGCTCATTGAAATGAATGGGCTGCCCTACTAAAGAAGCAAAAAACGCACAAGTACAATGCCCGATGGAGCACTAAAATAGTGTGATTGGGACCTAAGAATGGCACTGTAAGAAGTGCATTTTTCCCCCTGACTGCCAATGTAAGGAACATTTTTTCCCCCAGCCGCCAATGTAAGGGAGTCATTCTTCCCACTGACCACCAATGTGATGAAAATTTTTCCCACTGATCACCAATGTAAGGAACATTCTTCCCACTGAAGATCAAAGTAAGGAGCACTCTTTCCACTAACCGCCAATGTACGGGGCATTTATCCTACTGACCACCAATGTAAGGAACATTCTTCCCGCTGACCTCCAATGTAAGGAGCATTCTTCCCACTGATCACCAATGTAAGGAACATTCTTCTCACTGATCACCAATGTAAGGAACATTCTTCTCACTGATCACCAATGTAAGGAACATTCTTCCCACTGATCACCAATGTAAGGAACATTCTTCTCACTGATCACCAATGTAAGGAATATTCTTCTCACTGATCACCAATGTAAAGAGAATTCTTCCCACTGATCACTAGGGATGAGCCGAACACCCCCCGGTTCGGTTCGCACCAGAACCCGCGAACGGACCGAAAGTTCGCACGAACGTTAGAACCCCATTGACGTCTATGGGACTCGAACGTTCGAAATCAAAAGTGCTCATTTTAAAGGCTAATTTGCATGGTATTGTCCTAAAAAGGGTTTGGGGACCCGGGTCCTACCCCAGGGGACATGTATCAATGCAAAAAAAACTTTTAAAAACGGCCGTTTTTTCGGGAGCAGTGATTTTAATGATGCTTAAAGTAAAAAAAAAAAAGTGAAATATTCCTTTAAATATCGTACCTGGGGGGTGTCTATAGTATGCCTGTAAAGTGACGTGTGTTTCCCATGTTTAGAACAGTCCCTGCACCAAATGTCATTTTTAAAGGAAAAAATCTCATTTAAAACTGCTTGCGGGTTTAATGTCATGTCGGGTCATGGCAATATGGATGAAAATCAGTGAGACAAACGGCATGGGTACCCCCCAGTCCATTACCAGGCCCTTTGGGTCTTGTATGGATATTAAGGGGAACCCCGCACCCAAATTAAAATAAGGAAAGGTGTGGGGCCACCAGGCCCTATATACTCTGAACAGCAGTATACAGGCGGTGCAAACAAGACAGGGACTGTAGGTTTGTTGTTAAGTAGAATCTGTTTGTAATTTTGAACATTTTTAACGTGTTTAGCTCCAGCCAAAAAATCTTTTCTAAGCTTTTTGGAAAACATAGGGAAGGGTTATCACCCCTGTGACATTTGTTTTGCTGTCTTTCCTCCTCTTCAGAAGATTTCACCTCACTTTTTTGTCCCAATGAAAAATGTTTTTTGAAAATTTGGGTTTTTTTGTGGAACAAGGATTGGAAAGCATCAGTGGAAAAGAGAAATTGTTTTCCCATATTAACTCTTACAGGAAAGAATTTCCCTTCCTAGGGGTAGATTTCATCTCACTTCCTGTTGTCTCCTTCCGTTTGCAAGTAGGAGTCGTTTGTAAGTTAGATGTTTGAAAGTAGGGTCCTGCCCTATATACTCAGCAGAAATTTGGGCCTTAGGTGTTGCTGTGGCCACAACACTGTAAGCCCTCACAGGGCCCTGCTGTGAAATATTAGATCAAGAATTGTAATTACATGCCCCTGTTGAACAGGAGCTGAAAAATTAGGCCTTAGGCACTGGTGCTGGTGCCACAACACTGCAACCCCTCACAGACACTCTAGTTGGAACGCAGGAACGAGCCCTGCTGCAAAGTATTGCTTCAAAAATTGTAATTACACGCCCCTGTTAGACAGGGGCAGAAAAATTGGGCCTCAGGCACTGGTGCTGGTGCCACAACACTGCAACCCCTCACAGACACTCTAGTTGGAACGCAGGAACGAGCCCTGCTGCAAAGTATTGCATCAAAAATTGTAATTACACGCCCCTGTTAGACAGGGGCAGAAAAATTGGGCCTTAGGCACTGGTGCTGGTGCCACAACACTGCAACCCCTCACAGACACTCTAGTTGGAACGCAGGAACGAGCCCTGCTGCAAAGTATTGCATCAAAAATTGTAATTACACGCCCCTGTTAGACAGGGGCAGAAAAATTGGGCCTTAGGCACTGGTGCTGGTGCCACAACACTGCAACCCCTCACAGACACTCTAGTTGGAACGCAGGAACGAGCCCTGCTGCAAAGTATTGCATCAAAAATTGTAATTACACGCCCCTGTTAGACAGGGGCAGAAAAATTGGGCCTTAGGCACTGGTGCTGGTGCCACAACACTGCAACCCCTCACAGACACTCTAGTTGGAATGCAGGAACGAGCCCTGCTGCAAAGTATTACATCAAAAATTGTAATTACACGCCCCTGTTAAACAGGGGCTGAAAAATTGTGCCTTAGGCACTGGTGGTGGCGCCCAGAACCAAAAATGTTCTTACAAGCTATCAGCGTGATGATTGAGGAGGAAGAGGATAATTACTCAGGGATAGTCACTCAGCATCAGCATAGGCAGTCTTTGAAGGGATCTGAGATTTCAAAAAAAATTATTCGGTTACATCAGCATCAGGTGCTTGGTAGCTGGTGGTGATCCAAGACTCATTCATTTTTATGAAGGTCAGCCGATCGACCGAGTCGGTGGACAGACACACCCTGTGATCGGTTACCACGCCTCCAGCAGCACTGAATGTGCGTTCCGAAAGAACGCTGGATGCAGGACAGGCCAGTAGCTCAATTGCATACTGTGCAAGCTCTGGCCAGTGATCCATCCTCAAGACCCAGTAACCCAGAGGATTTTCCGTGGGAAAGGTGTCCAAGTCTGATCTTGCCCCTAGGTATTCCTGCACCATGTAAAACAGACGCTGGCGATGGTTGCTGGAACCGATCATACCTTGGGGCTGCGGACCAAAAAATTGTCTGAACGCATCGGTCAGACGGCCACCTTCTCCACCGCTCCTTCTTTGACTGACCGAAGCCTCAGCAACACGTTGTCCAGAAACAGGAGTTTGTAACCTCCCAGTCTCTGGGAACGCGTTGCACAGACCTTTCTGCAAGGCCTCCCGAAGATGTTTCATCCTCTGCTCCCTCTGCGATGGCAAGATAAGGTCCGCAACCTTACCCTTGTAACGTGGATCAAGGAGGGTTGCCAGCCAGTATTGGTCCTTCTCCTTGATACCACGAATACGAGGATCCTTACGCAGGCTTTGCAGGATCAGGGAGGCCATGCAGCGTAGGTTTGCTGAGGCATTCGGTCCGGAGTCCTCTGGGTCACTAAGAACGACATGGTCCGCAGCCACCTCCTCCCAGCCACGTACAAGTCCATGTGTTTCTTGGGACTGATCCCTTAAAGACTGCTGCTGATGCTGAGTGCCAGGCTCCACCTCCATACTGACACAATCTTCCTCCTCCTCCTCTTCCTCCTCGTCCTCTTCCTGTGTGATCGGCGGGCACGCAGGAACACTGTCTGGATAAAGGGGGCCTTGAGAGCTAAGGAAGTCCTCCTCTTCCTGCCTCTGTTCTGCCTCAAGTGCCCTGTCCATTATTCCACGCAGCGTGTGCTCCAACAGGTGGACAAGGGGGACAGTGTCACTGATGCATGCACTGTCACTGCTCACCATCCTCGTGGCCTCCTCGAATGGTGACAGGACAGTGCATGCATCCCTGATCATGGCCCACTGGCGTGGGGAAAAAAAACCAAGCTCCCCTGACCCTGTCCTGGTGCCATAGTCGCACAGGTACTCATTGATGGCCCTCTGCTGCGTGTGCAGCCGCTGCAGCATGGCCAACGTTGAGTTCCACCTGGTGGGCATGTCACAGATTAGGCGGTTCTTGGGCAGGTTAAACTCCTTTTGGAGGTCCGTCAGCCGAGCACTGGCATTATATGACCGGCGGAAATGCACACAGACTTTCCTGGCCTGCCTCAGGACATCCTGTAAGCCCGGGTACCTGCCCAAGAACCGCTGCACCACCAAGTTAAGGACGTGAGCCAAACAGGGCACATGGGTCATTTGTCCCTGTCGGAGGGCAGAGAGGAGGTTGGTGCCATTGTCGCAAACCACCATTCCTGCCTTAAGTTGGCGTGGCGTCAACCACCTCTGAACCTGCCCCTGCAGAGCTGACAAAACCTCTGCCCCAGTGTGGCTCCTGTCCCCCAAGCACACCAGCTCAAGCACCGCATGGCATCTTTTGGCCTGCGTACTTGCGTAGCCCCTTGAACGCCTACGGAGCACCGCTGGTTCCGAGGAAGAGGCCATGGAGGAAGAAGAAGAGGAGGGGGTGGAGGAGAGAGGTGTGTCACAATCAGCATTTTGGAGGCGTGGTGGCGGAACAACCTCCAACACTACTGCACCTTGTCCTGCATCCTTCCCAGCTGCCAGCAGAGTCACCCAATGCGCCATGAAACTTAGGTAACGTCCCTGTCCATGCCTGCTGGACCATGAGTCAGCGGTAATATGCACCTTACCGCTGACCGCCCTGTCCAGCGAGGCATGGACATTGCCTTCCACATGCCGGTAGAGAGCCGGAATCGCCTTCCGTGAGAAAAAGTGGCGTTTGGGTACCTGCCACTGAGGAACCGCACATTCCACAAACTCACGGAAGGGGGCAGAGTCTACCAACTGAAAAGGCAGCAGTTGAAGTGCTAGCAATTTTGCCAAGCTAGCATTCAACCGCTGGGCATGTGGATGGCTGGGAGCAAACTTCTTTCGGCGGTGCAGCAGCTGGGGCAGGGAAATTTGCCTGGTACAATCTGACGTCGGTGTACCAAAAGCAGATTGCCCACAAGTACTTGGCTGTGACACACCTAATTCTACACCTTCATTCCTCTCACTGCAGGTCTCAGAGAGGACTGAAGGTCTAGTGGGGTTGGAAATCTCAGCTGATGAGGAGCAAGGAGAGATCCTCTTTGTTCTTTGGTGTGGGTCTTTTAGATACGCTTGCCAACGAACTGCATGGCAGGTCAACATATGTCTGGTCAAGCATGTGGTACCCAAGCGGGAGATGTTTTGGCCACGCAAGATACGCTTGAGACATATGTTGCAAATAGCAGCGGTGCGATCTGATGCACTCGTCTCAAAAAAGGCCCACACCAAAGAACTTTTTGAATAACGCGCAGAGACTGCAGCGCCCTGCACATGTGGAGCTTTGGGGTGTGATGCAGTCAATGTGCTGCCCTTAGGCTGGCCCCTGGAGGGCATCCTGCCTCGTTGGTGATGTGCCGCCGCCTCCTCCTCCTCCTCCTCCTCCTCTCTCCTATCAGGCACCCACGTTGAGTCAGTGACCTCATCATCCCCTCCCTCCTCATCACTGGAGCAAACCTGGCAGTATGCTGCAGCAGGGGGAGCATGACTGCCAGATTGCTGTCCTTCTTGGGCACCCCCTCTGTCCGTGCTCATGTTACTGCCTTCATCGAGCTCAGTATCGTCATCAGAGCCTTCCAAACGCTGGGCATCCTCCTGGAGCATGTACCCAACACTGTGGTCAAACAGTTCGAGGGAATCCTCATGAGGACATGGTGGAGCTAGGGAAGGAGTCACTGATGACATTGAGCTGAGGGAAGAGGCCGCTGCTTTGCCAGACAAAGCACCCTGGGCATGGGTGAGAGAGGATGAGGAGGATGAGGACGGCTTGGTCATCCACTCGACCAAGTCTTCCGCATGTTGCGGCTCAACACGGCCAGCTGCCGAAAAAAAGGCCAAGCGTGTCCCATGGCCACGTGCTGATGAGGATGCACCGTCTCCACGACCAGCACTAGACACAGAGCCTGCTTGCCCTCTCTTATTGGCTTGTGACTGTCTGCCTCTCCTTCTTGGCCTTCCAGACATACTAATGGCCTGTAGCTGCACTAAGCTGGGATAGAACACCTGTAATTTTCTTCAAGTAGCTTTATATACTGTAACCAGACAAGCCTGCCTGTCAGTAGGAAGATAACAGGAACGGATCTAGCTGAACACTGTGAGCAGGACGCACTGTACTAAATGTAAATAGTCTAGCTGCCTGACCGTGGTACTAATAGGATCAAATAGAACACCTGTAATTTTCTTCAGGTAGCTTTATATACTGTAACCAGACAAGCCTGCCTGTCAGTAGGAAGATAACAGGAACGGATCTAGCTGAACACTGTGAGCAGGACGCACTGTACTAAATGTAAATAGTCTAGAAGATAACAGGAACGGATCTAGCTGAACACTGTGAGCAGGACGCACTGTACTAAATGTAAATAGTCTAACTGCCTGACCGTGGTACTAATAGGATCAAATAGAACACCTGTAATTTTCTTCAGGTAGCTTTATATACTGTAACCAGACAAGCCTGCCTGTCAGTAGGAAGATAACAGGAACGGATCTAGCTGAACACTGTGAGCAGGACGCACTGTACTAAATGTAAATAGTCTAGCTGCCTGACTGTGGTACTAATAGGATCAAATAGAACACCTGTAATTTTCTTCAGGTATCTTTATATACTGTAACCAGACAAGCCTGCCTGTCAGTAGGAAGATAACAGGAACGGATCTAGCTGTACACTGTGAGCAGGACGCACTGTACTAAATGTAAATAGTCTAGCTGCCTGACCGTGGTACTAATAGGATCAAATAGAACACCTGTAATTTTCTTCAGGTAGCTTTATATACTGTAACCAGACAAGCCTGCCTGTCAGTAGGAAGATAACAGGAACGGATCTAGCTGAACACTGTGAGCAGGACGCACTGTACTAAATGTAAATAGTCTAGCTGCCTGACCGTGGTACTAATAGGATCAAATAGAACACCTGTAATTTTCTTCAGGTAGCTTTATATACTGTAACCAGACAAGCCTGCCTGTCAGTAGGAAGATAACAGGAACGGATCTAGCTGAACACTGTGAGCAGGACGCACTGTACTAAATGTAAATAGTCTAGCTGCCTGACCGTGGTACTAATAGGATCAAATAGAACACCTGTAATTTTCTTCAAGTAGCTTTATATACTGTAACCAGACAAGCCTGCCTGTCAGTAGGAAGATAACAGGAACGGATCTAGCTGAACACTGTGAGCAGGACGCACTGTACTAAATGTAAATAGTCTAGCTGCCTGACCGTGGTACTAATAGGATCAAATAGAACACCTGTAATTTTCTTCAGGTAGCTTTATATACTGTAACCAGACAAGCCTGCCTGTCAGTAGGAAGATAACAGGAACGGATCTAGCTGTACACTGTGAGCAGGACGCACTGTACTAAATGTAAATAGTCTAGCTGCCTGACCGTGGTACTAATAGGATCAAATAGAACACCTGTAATTTTTTTCAGGTAGCTTTATATACTGTAACCAGACAAGCCTGCCTGTCAGTAGGAATTTAACAGGAACGGATCTAGCTGAACACTGTGAGCAGGACGCACTGCACTAAATGTAAATAGTCTAGAAGATAACAGGAACGGATCTAGCTGAACACTGTGAGCAGGACGCACTGCACTAAATGTAAATAGTCTAGAAGATAACAGGAACGGATCTAGCTGAACACTGTGAGCAGGACGCACTGCATTAAATGTAAATAGTCTAGATAGAAGATAACAGGAACGGATCTAGCTAAACTGAATACAGTGTATATATATATATGCAACACCTGGGATGCATATATATACACAATACACTGTAAGTGCAGCTAACTGACTGACTGTTCTGCCTAATCTATCTAACTCAAATCAAATGACACTGTCTCTCTCTCTCTCTATCTCTCAGCACACCGGAACACACACTACACAGGGCCGCCGTGCAGGCGGCCTTATATAGTGTGGGGTGTGTACTAAATCCCCTGAGCCATAATTGGCCAAAGCCACCCTGGCTTTGGCCAATTACAGCTCTCTCTACTGACGGCGCTGTGATTGGCCAAGCATGCGGGTCATAGTGCATGCTTGGCCAATCATCAGCCAGCAATGCACTGCGATGCCGCAGTGAATTATGGGCCGTGACGCGCCACACGAATTTAGCGCGAACGGCCCATAACGTTCGCAATTCGGCGAACGATCGAACAGCCGATGTTCGAGTCGAACATGGGTTCGACTCGAACACGAAGCTCATCCCTACTGATCACCAATGTAAGAAATATTCTTCCCACTGATCACCAATGTAAGGAACATTCTTCCCACTGATCACCAATGTAAGGAATATTCTTCCCACTGATCACCAATGTAAGAAATATTCTTCCCACTGATCACTAATGTAAGGAACATTCTTCTCACTGATCACCAATGTAAGGAACATTCTTCCCACTGATCACCAATGTAAGGAGCATTCTTCTCACTGATCACCAATGTAAGTAACATTCTTCTCACTGATCACCAATGTAAGTAACATTCTTCTCACTGATCACCAATGTAAGGGACATTCTTCCCACTGATCACCAATGTAAGGAACATTCTTCTCACTGATCACCAATGTAAGGAATATTCTTCTCACTGATCACCAATGTAAGGAACATTCTTCTCACTGATCACCAATGTAAGGAATATTCTTCTCACTGATCACCAATGTAAAGAGAATTCTTCTCACTGATCACCAATGTAAGGAACATTCTTCCCACTGATCACCAATGTAAGGAACATTCTTCCCACTGATCACCAATGTAAGGAACATTCTTCCCACTGATCACCAATGTAAGGAATATTCTTCTCACTGATCACCAATGTAAGTAACATTCTTCTCACTGATCACCAATGTAAGGAATATTCTTCTCACTGATCACCAATGTAAAGAGAATTCTTCTCACTGATCACCAATGTAAGGAACATTCTTCCCACTGATCACCAATGTAAGGAACATTCTTCCCACTGATCACCAATGTAAGGAACATTCTTCTCACTGATCACCAATGTAAGGGGCATTCTTCCCACTGATCACCAATGTAAGGGACATTCTTCCCACTGATCACCAATGTAAGGAACATTCTTCCCACTGATCACCAATGTAAGGGACATTCTTTCCACTGATCTCCAATGTAAGGAGCATTCTTCTCACTGATCACCAATGTAAAGAGAATTCTTCTCACTGATCACCAATGTAAGGAACATTCTTCCCACTGACCACCAATGTAAGGAACATTCTTCCCACTAACCACCAATGTATGGGGCATTCTTTCAATTGTCCACTAGTGCAAGGGGCATTTTTCCCACTAGCCACTAACATAAGGGGCATTTATTCTACTGACCACCAATGTAAGAGGCATTCTTTCTGCTGATGACCAATGTAAGGAACATTCTTCTCACTGACTTTCTTTCTGCTGATCACCAATGTTAGGAATATTGTTCTCAGTGACTATCAATGCAAGGGACATTCTTCCCACTGACCTCTAATGTAAGGAGTGTTGAGGAGCCCATTCAAATGAATGTGATGCCAATTTACCCCAAAATGCTGAAAATTGGACATGACCTTTTTTTTTTTTTTGTAATACAACACACTACCATGGGATGGCATGCTCTACAACACAGATGTGTTTCCTTATACACTTGTAATGGGGGAGAATCAGTAAAGCACAGCACGGCTATGTCTATGTACAGCTAATTTATATTTCATTGCAAACTAAACATATAAACATAATAATATTTTTATCTTCATCAATTATCTCTTTGACGTTGATATAAAAAAGAAAAAAAAATACACCCTGCATATTTCCCCCGGGGACATGATGGATCAGGTGATGTGTCAGGTTGGCAATAGAATGAAGAGATTCATCCCAGATAATCATTTAGGAAATAAAACCCTCCATTCATATACGCTTTAACATGTTAATGTTGTTTTAAAAGCTGTTTTAATTTTTTTTTTAAAGCTGCCATTAAATCAGCTTATATTCCTACTAAATCTGTTTATATTTCTTATATTTTGCCTGCTCTGGTTCCTCCTTTCCCTTCTCATCAACAAGCTAATAAAAACTTTACATAAAATGTTTCTTTATTTTAATCCATACCTTATTTTAGACCCAATGAGGTCATCATGGGGTCTCTGTGCTTCTCAACGCAATGCAGGCAGATCATGGCTGGTGGAAGGGGCTGGCAGGGTACTGTGCACTCCGTGCTAATACAGTGGAACCTTGGATTACGAATATAATCAGTTCCAGGAGAATGCTTGTAATCCAAAGCACTCGCATATCAAAGTGAGTTTCCCCATAGAAGCCAATGGAAACGAAGATAATTAGTTCCACATTGACTTCTTTTGCATGCAATACCGCATGTGGCCAGAGGTGGGAGGGGGGCGCCGGAGAGCCTCGTAAATTCTCGGCTGAACTCGGAAAGACTCGGAAACACTCTGGAACTGAATATTTCCGAGTATTTCCGAGTATTTCTGAACAGCTCCGAACCGTTCCCAGTGTCACCGGCGCCCCCGCACCTCTGGCAAAATGCGGTACTCCACCCCCCCTATTAGCTTGAATTCTGCTCGTTTTGCGAGACGACACTTGCAAACTGAGTCAGAATTTAAAAAAAAAACGTTGCTGGTCTTTCAAAATACTCGTTAACTGCGTTACTCGTTAACCAAGGTTCCACTGTACAAGCAGTGGGCTGGCTCTTGGGAGGAGTTATGCAAATATCAAAATGCATTAATGGGTGGGGTCAGTCTGGAGGCATGGGCGTACCCAGGCAGGTTTTATTTGCATAGGTAACGCCCACATGTGATGATGGACCTCCATGATTAAAAGAACTGACCTCCAATCAAGGAGGTCGTGTGGGCCAGGGACAGTCAGGCTGGTGGAGGAAAGTTCCAGAGAAGACTTTCACAACCTTTTCAACACAAAGGAACCCATGAAATAACCTTCTCAGGGAACCCTCTGCTAAAAATGACTCTATTCTACAACTCATGATACATTAGTGTGATGGTCAGTGGGAAGAATGTTTGTCACGCTTGTGGTCTTTGGGAAGAATTACCTCTTTACAGATAGCTAAAAATATAAATAACGTCAGTGGGAACTTATCTGAGAGACGGAAATTGCTCATTACTCAAGGAACCCCCAGCAACCTCTGGAAGAACCCTGGCTGAGAAACCCTGGTGTAGCCCAAGATTTCCAGCATGAGCAACTTCTGGAGGAACCCTAGTCTAGAAACCCTGAACTAGATGATGCTGGACATCCTTCACTTGCAACTTTTAATGCACATTGTGAGAAGCTCACAGTGTGCAGTGAGCAATTTCAGTGTAGGAGAGGAGCCTGCACAGCTGTGCAAGAAGGCTGGGGGTCAGATTTAAATCTACAGCTTTCCTTAACAACTTCAATACCGGGCACTTTTACCCCCTTCCTGCCCAGGCCAATTTTCAGCTTTCAGCGCTGTCACACTTTGAATGCCAAATCCGCGGTCATGCAACGCTGTAGCCATATTACAGTTTTATCATTTTTTTTTCTTACAAATTGAGGTTTCTTTTGGTGGTATTTAATCACCACTGAGCTTTTCATTTTTTACTTAAAAAAAAGTTTCTGTGAGAAAATTTTGTAAAAAAGTAATTTTTCTCCACTGATGGGCACTGATGAAGCAGCACTGATGGGCACTGATGAGGCAGCACTCATGGGCACTGATGAGGCTGCACTGATGGGCACTGATGAGGCAGCACTCATGGGCACTGATGAGGCTGCACTGATGGGCACTGATGAGGCTGCACTGATGGGCACTGATGAGGCGGCACTGATGGGCACTGATGAGGCTGCACTGATGGGCACTGATGAGGCAGCACTCATGGGCACTGATGAGGCTGCACTGATGGGCACTGATGAGGCTGCACTGATGGGCACTGATGAGGCGGCACTGATGGGCACTGATGAGGCTGCACTGATGGGCACTGATAAGGCTGCACTGATGGGCACTGATGAGGCGGCACTGATGGGCACTGATGAGGCTGCACTGATGGGCACTGATGAGGCGGCACTGATGGGCACTGATGAGGCTGCACTGATGGGCACTGATGAGGCGGCACTGATGGGCACTGATGAGGCTGCACCGATGGCCACTGATGAGGCGGCACTGAAGGACACTGATGAGGCGGCACTGAAGGACACTGATGAGGTGGCACTAATATGCAGCACTAGCAGGCACTGATAGGCGGCCCTGATATGCAGCACTGATGAGTAGACATGTGCAAATCGTTTAGTTCCGAATTCATTTTTTTTTTTACAAATTTCGACAAATTTGTTAATTCAGTAACATCCGAATTAACGAAAACCCTTTTAACAAAATTTTCCGAATATTCGTAAATTTGAATATTTGATAATTCTTAAATTAGAATATTCAATAATTTGTAACTTCCAAAATTCGTAAATTTGGAACATCGTAAATTAGAAATTCCAAAGTCTGAAAAACCCGAAAATTCGATAATCTGAAATAATAACTAATTATTAAATTATAGGTATTGGAATTTCCTTTCAAATTTGGCTGTTAGTGAACGTAACGAATATGAATTTATCCGAAGTTACGAATGATCTGAAATAATTAATGCCGCATCTAAACTAATGGAACGTAATGAATTAATACTAATAAATAACAATAATAATTATAATAATAAAAACTTTTTTTTATTATTATGTATTATTAATTCGTTCCATTCCATTTGTTTAGATGCGGCATTCATTATTTCGGATAATTCGTAACTTCGGATAAATTTGTATTCGTTACGTTCACTAACAGCCAAATTTGTAAGGAAATTCCAATACCTATAATTTAATAGTTAGTTATTATTAGTTAGTTAGTTATTCTTTAAAATTTTCGGATTTTCGTTCTTTAGAATTTTTGGATTTTCTTTCTTATTTCCGGATTTTACTAATGTACGCATTTTTTTAATTTACGAATTTTCAAATTTACGAATTTTCAAATTTACGAATTTATGAGTTCATAAAGTGATCATAACGAATGACCTGAAAAAAAAAACGAAAAAAAAAACGAATGAAACTAAAACAAACACATTTTTCGGCAGTGTACATGTCTACTGATGAGCACTGATAGGCGGCACTGATGGGTGACACTGATGAGCAGGCACTGTAAGGCAGCACTAACTGGCATCACTGATGGGCATTGTTGAGGCTGCACTGATGATCAATGCCCTGATTATCTGTACAGGTCTCCCCTATGAGGAAATGCTGATCACATGGGTAAAGAGCCTACTCATCGGCTCTTTATCGAGATCGGGGTTGCGGTATGTCCCAGGGACACAGCACATGCCCCGCGGGCGCGCAAGCGTGGTGAGACTGGGGCAAAGTCATATGACGTCGTCCCAGAACAGGAGAGCCACCCGCTGCCGTCATTAGTCTATACAGCGGACGGGATATGGTTAAATTAATACCTGGTAATCCTGGCATGAATGGCATGTATACCCGATTTACTAACTAAGCAGAGTATTTTCCCATTAGGCTGCTTTCACACTGAGGCGCTTTGCAGGTGCTAAAGTGCTAAAGATAGCGCCTGCAAAGTGCCCCGAAAGAGCCGCTTAATTCTCTCCAATGTCAAAGCCCCGAGGGTTCTCACACTGGAGCGGTGCGCTTGCAGGGCGGTCAAAAAAGTCCTGCAAGCCGCATCTTTGCAGCGCTATAGGAGCGGTGTACCGCACCTAAAGCGCCCCTTCCCATTGAAAACAATAGGGCAGCGCTGCAGACCCGCCGGCAAAGCACTGCTGCAGCCCGCTAGAGGCCGAATAGCGCCGCTAAAATGATGGTAAAGCGGCGCTAAATATAGCCAGCGCCCACACGCCTCAGTGTGAAAGTAGCTTTACTGGTAGTAAAGGCTTTAAAACAAACAAACAAACCCTGCAAGGTAAAGGCATAATGTGCTAGTATGCATCACATACTAGCAAAACATTATAAAAGTCTTACCTTGAAACTAATGCTTCCAGTGGCGAGCTGTCACCGCTGCAGAGGCTTCCATCTTCCCCCTGGTCTTCCTCCTGGGTTCACCGGCTGCTGCTGCTTGAATGGTCAAGCCGTGCTTGAAGTCATTCCTGCGCATGCACACAGGAGTCACAGCCGTGGCACACAGCTCTGAAGGAACGGCACGGGTATGCTGTCACTTCAGAGCGCATGCGCCGTGACGTCGCCAGCTGCTGTTCCCTAGAATATCTCCTAAACAGTGAATGTTTAGGTGATATTGATTTAACCTACAGGGAAGCTTTATTATAAGCTTACCTGTAGGTGTCAAAAATAAAAATAAAAAAAATAAAAAAATACTACCTTTACTACCGCTTTAAGGTGAAACAGTTAAAAGTGAGAATTCCCTCTAAATCCCACTGTATTGTAACTGTACTGTCTGCCCTCATATTGTAAAGTGCTGAGCTAACTGTTGGCACTATTTCAATCCTGTATAATTATAATAATAATAATAATAATTCACTTTGGAGAGAGAAAAATACAGCCCTGTGCAAGGGAAAAAAAAAGGAAAAAACCAAGAGGATTTTTGCTCACACGTGATTGAATGATTAAAGTCAGCACAAGCTGAGAAAATCCACGTGCAAGCAAAATTTCCGCTCATTTTTAATAGGCCGTGCACATAATTGGGTATTCTTTGCAAAGTGAATTTTCACCTTATTTCACTTAGATAAGTGAAAATTCACTGTAAAAAGAAACCTTTAGTAAATCAACTCCAGTATACTCTAATGCAAAACCCCAGCCACAAATAACATGATCAAAATAAAAAAAATAAATAACAAGTCCAGCTTTTGCGGCAATACTCAGCTGCAATCCTGAGATTTCCACAGCAGTACTTTTTTCTTGTCACTAGATGTCCTCAGTCTGATGTCCAGCATTCATCCGCTTTCTCTGAGCCCAGATCCATGTCCAGGGCCCAACTTCAGCCTGTGACTGGACAGTAAAAGGACAAGCAACGCAGTGATAGGCTCAGCTCTCTGTCACTCTGCTCTCCTCCTATCAGCGTGCTTCTTGTCAGCACATGAGTTTCATGTGCTGCTTTTCCCTCTTACACTCCAGCCCTGCTGTATATGCGAACACTAGGTCAAATTCAAATACTTACACTGCTTGTAACTTAAAAAAAAATATATGTTCAATGATGAATTAATGATTACAGAGCTGCAATAATGCGTTTACAGTTCAGGATAGATTTTCAAATAATAAAACGGTCGGTCTATACTTCTTTTGTTGGCTTGTATTGTAATAACATTGAAAAACTCTGCTCACTGTCATGTTTGTTTTTCCCAAAACAGAGCCATGCTCCATTATCTCATCGTGTTACTGGCAGTGGTGAAGCAAGGCACCCCAAGCCACCGCCCCCTAGAGAAATCTCCTTGTGTAACGGTGAATGAAACGGTGAGTGCAGATCCTCAAGTATTTATTTGTCCTATGTCCTTTTTTACTAAACACATAATCCATATTCTCCGCAACCAGGCTAAATCATCTATTATTTTCAGACACAAAACACTTCTGTAATGTTAGTCTGCAGTTATGAACCTTATTTACTTTAGGAATAGACACAGATGCTTTGATGTATCCGCAAAATGGACCTGCAAGACATAATCCTACAGTATTTTTTTTTTATATGTATTCATGCTGCTCTCATGCACAACTAAATCAGCACATATACAGTGTACCCACTAACAAATGAGGTTTGCTAAGCAACATATGCACCAGCATCTGCAAGTACGCCAGAGATGGCTTGTTCACACTGGAAGCACATTTTCCTATGAAGAACGTTGCATTAGGTACTCTATTTATAATGAATGGGCTGTCTATGCATAAAAAATTGCTCCTGCACCACTGCAGCACAATTGCCAGAGCATATATGTCTATGCATTGCACTTTAACACAAGTGCATTGCAGTGCACTGTAGATTTGTATCCCTCAATCATTTCACCATAGAATGTAAAAATGCCCCAATTATCTCCCCATTAAATATAAAAATGTCCCAATCATCCCCCTTAGAATATAAAGATGCCCCAATCATCTCCCCATAAATTAAAAATCCCCCAATCATCTCCCCATAGAATGGAAAGATCATCCAGTCATCTTCCCATAGAATAAAAATCCCCCAATCATCTCCCCATAGAACATAAAATTACCCCAATCAACTTCCCATAGAATATAAAAATCCCCCAATCATCTCCCCATGGAACATAAAATTACCACAATCAACTTCCCATTGAATATAAAAATCCCCCAACCATCTCTCCATACAATATAAAATTACCCCAATCATCTTCCCATGCAATATAAAAATGCCCCAGTCATCCCCCTATAGAATATAAGATTACCCCAATCATCTTTCCATGGAATATAAAAATCCCCTAATCATCTTCCCATAGAATAAAAATCCCCCAATCATCTCCCCATAGAATTTAAAGATCCTCCAATCATCTTCCCATAGAATAAAAATCCCCCAATCATCTCCCCATAGAATATAAAATTACCCCAATCATCTTCCCATGCAATATAAATATGCCTTAATCATCCCCCATAGAATATACGATTACCCCAATCATCTTTCCATGGAATATTAAAATTCTCCATTCATCTCCTGGTAGAATCTGAAACTGCCCCAGTCATTTCCCCATAGAATGTAATAATGTCCCAATAATTTCCCCATAGAATGTAAAAATCCCCCAATCATCTCCCCATGGAACATAAAATTACCCCAATCATCCCCCTATAGAATATAAGATTACCCCAATCATCTTTCCATGGAATATAAAAATCCCCTAATCATCTTCCCATAGAATAAAAATCCCCCAATCATCTCCCCATAGAATAAAAATCCCCCAATCATCTCCCCATAGAATTTAAAGATCCTCCAATCATCTTCCCATAGAATAAAAATCCCCCAATCATCTCCCCATAGAATATAAGATTACCCCAATCATCTTTCCATGGAATATTAAAATTCTCCATTCATCTCCTTGTAGAATCTGAAACTGCCCCAGTCATTTCCCCATCGAATCTAATAATGTCCCAATAATTTCCCCATAGAATGTAAAAATGCCCTAATTATCTCCCTATTAAATATAAAAATGTCCCAATCATCCCTCTTAGAATATAAAAAATTCCCCAATCATCTTCCCATAGAATATAAAATGACCCCAATCATCTCTCCAATTAATATAAAAACACCCCAATCATGTCCCTATAGACTATAAAATTACCCCAATCAACTTCTCATAGAATATAAGATTGCCCCAATCATCTTTCCATGGAATATTAAAATTCTCCATTCATCTCCTCGAAGAATCTGAAACTGCCCCAGTCATTTCCCCATAGAATCTAAAAATGTCCCAATAATTTCCCCATAGAATGTAAAAATGCCCTAATTATCTCCTCATTAAATATAAAAATGCCCCAATCATCTCCCCATAGAATATAAAAAAATTCTCCAATCATCTCCCCATAGATTATATGCCCCCCGTCCTCCATTCATATATTGCTTTTCATTGAAGAAAGCTATAGTGCAGCTCCTATGAATGGAGGAGGGGTCCGAGAAGAGTGGGCATAGTGGGGAACTCTTGACAAATGTCTATGACAGGTCCAGCAACACGTATTAATTCCCACAACATCGGAAGATTACTGCTGTGGGGTATTCGGGGAAAGGGGGGGGGGGAGGACAAAAGATTTCAACAAAGGCAGCTGCCATTAGCACAAGGGACACTTCTCATTTTAAGTACTGTCCCTTGTGCTCATATCGGAAAAAAACATTAACCAAACATAGGCTTTAAACTACAGTAGTACCTTGGATTACAAGCATAATTTGTTCCAGAAGAATGCTTGTAATCCCCAACACTCGTATATCAAAGTGAGTTTCCCTATGGGAATCAATGGAAACTCAGATCATTTGTTTCATAGCCACTGCTTGTCTATGCAGTACTGCATGTGGCCAGAGGTGGGGGCCTGAGACACTCGTAAACACTCAGAGAAGCTCGGAGATGCTCTGAGACGCTCGGAGGCTCTCGGAGACGCTCGGGAACGGAGTGTTTCCGATTGTCTCAGAGCAGCTCCGATTGTCTCCAAATGTCACCAGCGCCCCCACACCTCTGGCCAAAGGCAGTACTGCACACCCCAGAGGCTTTAATCCTGCTCGTCTTGTGAGACAACGCTCACAAGCCAAGACGGAATAAAAAAATTTAAAAAACAGCCCGTATTACGAGATGCTCGTAAACCGCGTTACTCACAATCTGAGGTTTTACCGTATGTGCCATTGTCCATAATCTTGCTGAATTTGAAACTCCAGTCATCCCCTACACACCACCTGGAATATTAAAGTTTACAAATGAGAGACTGACAAAGCAAAGCAGGGGGGGGGGGGGGGATACAAAGTTGAATAGCAATTTTTGTCTGAGAGAATTTTAACATTTAATAATACATTTAATGCTTTTTTATGTGAAGAATATATTATTATTAAAATTAGTAGTAGTATTATATATCCTTATAATGATGATTATTATAATTATTATTATTATTATAATTATTATTTTAATTAATAATTGTAAATTGATTAATGTAAGAGGGTCTTACAGTTTAGAGTGAATCATGCATTCTGTACAGGACCTAAATCTGTCTGCTCCTGAAAAAAGAGATTTTTGCACTTTGATATACATTTTTTTTTTAATCCTTTTTATTGACTAGAGTTTCTGTGATGAGATTGATAATATAAACCATGCTTCACTCAGTTCAATGTCAGCACAGTGGGAAATTCGTTGCACATACTATCTGTTTGTGTGATTTATTCCAGGGCGCACTATCATTTATATCGCTTTCCCTCAGGGGGACAGTTATATAGCATAGAAACTGACTGGTTACTGAATTATGAATAGAATATAAATGTGCTATTGTAACAAGGGCTTGGGATCTGATACTGAAACCTGTTCACTATTAATACTAATACTATTATTCCACATAAATTATAAAAAAAAAAAAGTTCTCAGGTAGGGTTAATAAATTAACGAGGGCCTTCAGTCTAAAGGGAAAAAAAAAAATGTTTCTATAGTTTCCATAGGCAGCGCTACTTAGAACTTAAAGTGATTGTAAATGATCACCTTGTAAAACAAGCCATTCAGTTTTAAAAAAAAAAAAAGAAGTGAAAAGCAAAACATTTGTGTATAGATATAAAAGAAAAAAAATGTAAATACCATTTTTTCCCCCTTTTTTTTATAAGTTATCACATTCCCTCTCTTCTCTGCTGCATAAGGCTGGATTCACACCTATGTATTTTTAGTGCTTTTTGCATTTCGCAAATTTGTACTACATGGTTTCCTATGGAACACGTTCTGTAGTGCAAATCTGCAAAATGCAAAAAGCACTAAAAATGCATACCCTGTTTCCCTGAAAATAAGACCTAGCGTGATTGTCAGTGATGGCTGCAATATAAGACCTACCCCCCCAAATAAGCCCAACCCTGTTTCCCCGAAAATAATCCCTACCCTGAAAATAAGACCTACAGGGACTTTAACTAGAGCTTATTTGGGGGGTAGGGCTTATATTGCAGCCATCACCGACAATCACGCTAGGTCTTATTTTCGGGGAAACAGGGTAGGTGTGAATCCAGCCTTAGAGCTTGGGGAGGACAAGCAGCAGTACACTGAGCTTCCCAGTGAATGGCTGTGCAGGGGGGGGGGGGGGTTGTCAGGACAAGTGTCATCATTGGAGGAGAGCAGGCCGAGTTCCCAGCATAGCAAGAGAACTGACCATGCTGTGCTTTCCTGCTTAGTGTGGCCAGTATTTAATAGGAAAGCAAGTGGACTGGCAGGAATACCAGGGATTTCACATAAAGGAAGCAATACAAAGAGAACAGGATACTTTCTCCTACAAGCACATATCAGGAATATGAAGTGTTGGGGTAACAAACGCTTTAGTATACAGCTTGTTATTAATACTGTAATGCAAAAAATAGCCTGTTCATAAAAGGGGGGGGGCGGGGTAAATCTTCCGGAGGTCAAGGGGTTAAAATAATTGGAAATGCACTGGGCATCTAAAGCTAAACAGGTGTAAATAGAGAGTCAGTTCATTGTAGTAGATATCCACTTGAGCTCCAGGCCTTTTTCTGACACTTTTTTGTTTACATGTAAAATCAGTATTTTTTTGTGAGAAAACGAGTTAGAACCCCCAAACATTATATATATATATATATATATATATATATATATATATATATATATATATATATATATATATATATATATATATATATATATATATATATATATATATATATTTTTTTTTTTTTTTTTTTTTAATTAAGCAGAAGCCCTATAGAATATTTTCTTTTTTTGGAAAAAATGCAGTTTTTTTTAAATTTTAATGCAAAAAAAACACAATACATAAACCATTTTTTTAGTAAAATATAAAAGATGATGTTACGCTGAGTAAATGCTTTGAAAATTGCTCACGCCCATGCCACGGTTACAAATCACGTACATTTTAATATCCATAGGCGACGCTTTAAAAGCCTTTACAGGTTACCACTTTAGATATACACACGAGGTCTGGTGCTAGAATTACTGCCAATGCTCTGACGTTCGCAGTGATGCCTCACATGATGGCTGTTTGCATGTGTTCGGGACGGGCGCGTGCGTTGGCCTTTGCGCGCAATCACAGGCAACAGGGGCACTTTAATTTTTTTTTTTTTACGCCGTCGCTTTAAATGTTTTTTGATCATTTTTATTGCTGTCACAAGGAATGTAAACATCCCTTATGACAGCAACAGGCATGTGACAGGTCCTCTTTATGGAGAGATCTGGGGGTCTATAAGACCTCAAATCCCTCCTCTGCACTTAAAAGCATTTGATCACATCAAAATCGGTGTGTTTGAATGCTTTTGATTTTTGAAAATGCTGTTGAAACACTGATCCTCAATCCGGCCAATCAGAAGCGGGTGTGAGACCCGTTTTCCGATTGGCCGGAAAGAGAAGACTCTCGATGACCGCCGAGCAGGGGAAGTCGTCGGTGATGGAGAGCAGGAGAATGGGAGGCCACCGAGCAGGGAAAGCCGTTGGTGATAGAGAGCAGTAGAATGGGAGGCCGCCGAGCAGGGGAAGCCATCGGTGATGGAGAGCAGGAGAATGTGAGGCCGCCGATCAGGGGAAGCCGTCGGTGATGGAGAGCAGTAGAATGGGAGGCCACCGAGCAGGGGAAGCCGCTGGTGATGGAGAGCAGTAGAACGGGAGGCCGCCGAGCAGGGGAAGCCGTCGGTGATGGAGAGCAGTAGAATGGGAGGCCACCGAGCAGGGGAAGCCATCGGTGATGGAGAGCAGGAGAATGTGAGGCCGCCGATCAGGGGAAGCCGTCGGTGATGGAGAGCAGTAGAATGGGAGGCCACCGAGCAGGGGAAGCCGCTGGTGATGGAGAGCAGTAGAACGGGAGGCCGCCGAGCAGGGGAAGCCGTCGGTGATGGAGAGCAGGAGAACGGGAGGCCGCCATGCAGGGGAAGCCGTCGGTGATGGAGAGCAGTAGAATGGGAGGCCACCGAGCGGGGGAAGCCGCTGGTGATGGAGAGCAGTAGAATGGGAGACCGCCAAGCAGGGGAAGCCGTCGGTGATGGAGAGCAGTAGAACGGGAGACCACCGAGCAGGGGAAGCCATCGGTGATGGAGAGCAGGAGAATGGGAGGCCACTGATCAGGGGAAGCCATCGGTGATGGAGAGCAGGAGAATGGGAGGCCGCCGAGCAGGGGAAGCCGTCGGTGATGGAGAGCAGTAGAACGGGAGGCCACCGAGCAGGGGAAGCCATTGGTGATGGAGAGCAGGAGAATGGGAGGCCGCTGATCAGGGGAAGCCATCGGTGATGGAGAGCAGTAGAATGGGAGGCCGCCAAGCAGGGTAAGCCGTCGGTGATGGAGAGCAGGAGAATGGGAGGCCGCCGAGGAGGGGAAGCCATCGGTGATGGAGAGCAGGAGAATGGGAAGCCACCGCCAAGCAGGGGAAAGTAGCCGGTGATGGGGTAAGTGCTAACGACCGACAAACGGGGGGGGAGGGGTTGGCATACTGCTTTCTGCCCCCCCCCCCAAAAAAAAAAGAATTTCACCAGCCGCCACTGATTGTATGACCACTTGAAGTCTAGCCATGTAGGGGTTCATCGCTGATCGGCAAGTGGAAATAAATGAGGGAATCAAAGTTGCAGTGAACGTCTTGCAGCTTTTGCGATTCAGACTTGGCTCCATTCCACAGAAGAACATCTTGGAAAAAGCTAAATATTTTTTTTTATTCTTTTTCCCTAGCATGTACGCAGTTGTACTGGCAAGCCTTTATTTTAATAGTAATATTTTAATGACAGAAGTCGTCCCAACCCCTTTAAGCTCATCTTGCAGTAAGTTTGACGTGAGCAGGGGAGAAGCTGGGCAGAACATATCCATTCATATCTGCGGCGACCTCTCGATGAGAATCTCCGAGCGGAGAAAGTCGGGGCAGATAACAATACGCTTGGCCGGTGCCAAGTTCCTGCAAGAATCTGGAAGAGAGGGGAGTTTTTCCTCTGGGAAGTTCGGCTTCACAGCATGCTGCAGCTTTTTATAGTAGCAGAACAATTCAGCCATCCACCAGGACCTGAGAAATTATGAAGTGCGTTTTTTCGTGGAAGAGATATTTACTTGGACATGGAAAACAAATGCCAAAAAGCCGTCACGCCTGATTAACTTTGAGAACCTCGAAAAAAAACGACGGCATGACTTCTGGGAAAGAGATCTGATTAAACACGCTGAAAGGTTGTCAGAATTCACCGGAAAGGCCTTAAAGTGCACCTGCCACTCTGGTTGGCCATAGATGAGTCCTTGGGGTTGATTTACTAAAGGCAAATAGATGGTGCACTTTACAAAGGGTAGTTGCACTCTGCACGTGCATTTGCTCCAGAGCTTAGTAAATGAGGTAAAGTTTCACTTTGCACAAAGTACCCAATCAAAGAGTACCCACCCAAGAGTACCCATGTGGAGCAACTGCTCCTGCAGAGTGCAACTGCACTTAGCAAATTGCACCAGCTATTTGTCTTTAGTAAATCAACCCAATTATATTGCATATTGGATCAGGCTTCATAGGCATTTTTAGGCTTGCTCTGGATTAACTGTGGGTCTAGAATTCTATGAAAGGAGGTTTTACTTGTGTAATTTTTCAAGCCTTCTGATTCTTCCTGTATGGAATTGTATTGTAACTGTAATGTTTGCCCTAACCTTGTAAAGCTCTGTGCAAACTGTATATAAATCCTGTATAATAATAATAATAATAATAATAATACCTATGTAACTATGTAATTCCACAAAAAAAGAGAAACTACCTGGGACTTTATGAGTACTGTACATATACAGTATCTCACAAAAGTGAGTACAACCCTCACATTTTTGTAAATATTTTATTCTATCTTTTCATGTGACAACACTGAAGAAATTACACTTTGCTACAATGTAAAGTAGTGAGTGTACAGCTTGTATAACAGTGTAAATTTGCTGTCCCCTCAAAATAACTCAACACACAGCCATTAATGTCTAAACCGCTGGCAACAAAAGTGAGTACACCCCTAAGTGAAAATGTCCAAACTGGGCCCAATCAGCCATTTTCCTCCCAGATTTCATGTGACTCGTTAGGGTTACAGGGTCTCAGGTGTGAATGGGGAGCAGGTGTCTTAAATTTGGTGTCATCGCTCTCACTCTCTCATACTGGTCACTTCAACATGGCACCTCATGGCAAAGAACTTCTCTTAGGATCTGAAAAAAAGAATTGTTGCTCTACATAAAGATGGTCTAGGCTATAATAAGATTGCCAAGACCCTGAAACTGAGCTGCAGCACGGTGGTCAAGACCATACAGCAGTTTACCAGGACAGGTTCCACTCAGAACAGGCCTCGCCATGGTCAACCAAAGAAGTTGAGTGCACATGCTCAGTGTCATATCCAGAGGTTGTCTTTGGGAAATAGACATATGAGCGCTGCCAGCATTTCTGCAGAGGTTGAAGGGGTGGGGGGTCAGCCTGTCAGTGCTCAGACCATACACCGCACACTGCATCAAATTGGTCTGCATGGCTGTCATCCCAGAAGGAAGCCTCTTCTAAAGATGATGCACAAGAAAGCCTGCAAACAGTTTGCTGAAGACAAGCAGACTAAGGACATGGATTACTGGAACCATGTCCTGTGGTCTGATGAGACCAAGATAAAATTATTTGGTTCAAATGGTGCCAAGCGTGTGTGGCGGTAACCAGGTGAGAAGTACAAAGACAGGTGTGTCTTGCCTACAGTCAAGCATGGTGGTGGGAGTGTCATGGTCTGGGGCTGCATGAGTGCCAGCACTGGGGAGCTACAGTTCATTGAGGGAACCATGAATGCCAACATGTACTGTGACATACTGAAGCAGAGCATGATCCCCTCCCTTCAGAGACTGGGTCGCAGGGCAGTATTCCAACATGATAACGACCCCAAACACACCTCCAAGACGACCACTGCCTTGCTAAAGAAGGATGGTGATTGGCCACAGCTAACACATGGTACAGATGCGCTGTGATTGGCCCTGTCTATAGCACATGATCGTTGTGACCAATCACAGAACTCAAAACAATGAATGGTATGAATGGAAGCCATTCATTGTGTGCAAAATTGCCATGTGATCTGCTGTGGTCACAGCAATCACATGGCACCAGCAGCAGCCCCGTACACTGATTTATCATCTGCTGTGTCTGATGGACACAGCCAGTGACAGACTGTGCCAGAGAGCAGCCTGTGGGACAAGCATGAGGCGCAACCCTGGGAGAACCTCATATGAGGTTCACTTAGGATGGCAACGCTCCTGCTCGGTCGTCATTCTATTATAGGCTGGGCTGGAAGCAGTTAAAGAAAACAAATTGTGCTTTATTGCACCTAAATTGTATTTAGCTAACTTAAACTTGAAAGTTCAATTGGGCTTTAAAGGTAACCTGTTGCTTTGCTCTGCATGAGCAAAGCACAAGCACATGTTAAACTTTGTATATATCTAAATAATGTAAAAATAATTCTGCTAGTCACCACCATTCATAATCTCCACCTTAACAGCTTCTTCTAGCAATTCTAAATCCCTGTGAAAGTGCACAATCATCTCTCCAGAGAGTAGATTAGGAAGTGTTGCTGTTGGAATTTGAAGTTTTTTTTTTGTTCTAATGGAAATGTTTACCATTCCTCAGCCACCGCTGCTTCTCTCCCAGCATCTGCTCCCATGGGGCCAACTCCATCGAAGAACTTCAAAGACCCAAGGAAGACACTGACCGGGGGGAATGTGTTTTATGTGCTGTAATCTCAGCCAACCCATGTTCCCCCCACAACACAAAGTACAGCAATTAATATTTTAGCTTGGAACACAAAGTAACACTTAAATCCATCACAGGATTCCAAGCCAACTGGGAGAAATTCCTAGTGGAAAGGGGCATACCTCCAACACTGAGCTGGGAAAATAGGACTTGTATGAAGGGAAGGACTTTGTGTGCCTCGCGTCACATGGTTTAAGTGTATGAGGTGTAAACCTAATGGAGTTGATTTATTAAGACTGCTCATTTAGTAAATAAGCTTCAATCGATCTAATGTTCTAGCCATATTCCTGCTGTTTTAACTTCCTCCTCCGTCATTATTGGGTATTGAGAGTGACCGCAGGTTTACTTTTCTTTTTACAAACATTGACTTTGCAAAGTGACAACCTGATATACTTTAAAGTGACACTAAATGGTTCATATTTTTTTTTTTTTAAATAACAAACATGTCATTGTGCAGCTCGTTTTGCACAGAGTGGCCCCGAACCTCATTTTCTGGGGTCCCTCGGCAGCTCTCTTGGCTCCTCCCCACATCTGATAACCCCCTGGGAGAAGCGCTATCCCGTGGGGGTAGACCTTGCGGGCGTGCTTCCGAGTTCAGCATTCGGCGTCCATAGACGCCGAATGCAGGACTTGGCCCCGCCCCCAAGGGGCCCCGTCATTGTATTTGATTGACAGCAGGGGAGCCAATGGCAGCACTACTATCAATCTATCCAATCAACAGCTGAGAACCCCCTGGGAGAAGCACTATCCCGGGGGGGAGACCTTGCGGGTGCGCTCCCGAGTCCAGTATTCGGCGTCCATAGACGGCGAATGCAGGATTCGGCCCCAAATCATTGGATTTGATTGACAGCAGCGGGGGCCAATGGCAGCACTGCTTTCAATCTATCCAATCAACAGCCGAAAACCCCCTAGCAGAGAGACAGCGCATCCCCATGGGACAAGTTCAAGGGTTCAGGTAAGTAAAACAGGGGGGCTATGGGATCCGGTCACTGACACGAACTCTTTACAACCCCTTTAAAGCGGAGTTCCGCCCAATTTTTTTTTTAAGAGTCAGCATCCACAAATACTGCAGCTGCTGACTTTTAAAATATGGACACTTACCTGTCCAGGGCACCCGCGATGTCGGCACCCAAAGCCGTTCTGTCCCTTGGCTCTCGGGTGGAGGTGCCACTATCTTCGGTAAGGGAATCAGGAAGTGAAACCTTGTGGCTTCACAGCCTGGTTCCCTACTGGGCATGCGCGAGTCGCGCTGCGTGAACCCACTGGTCCCTGCTGTCTTCTGGGACCTGTGTGTCTCCCAGAAGACAGTGGGGGGGGGCGGAGGAGGGGCCAGATATGGCATAGATATCCGCGGATACTGCGGCTATCTATGCCCGGAAGTGGGAGCAAATACCTGGATTAGACAGGTATCTGCTCCCCCCTCACCCCTGAACCGGAGGGGGGGGGATTCCAAAAAGCGGAAGTTCAATTTTTTTTTGGGTGGAACTCCGCTTTAACTCTTCTGAGTGTATTTATGGCAGAGCCATCATATACCATTATATTAAGTAAAGTATAAGTATTGGGACATCTGCCTTTACACGCACATGAACTTTAATGGCATCCCAGTCTTAGTCCGTAGGGTTTAATATTGAGTTGGCCCACCCTTTGCAGCTATAACAGCTTCAACTCTTCTAGGAAGGTTGTCCACAAGGTTTAGGAGTGTGTCTATGGGAATGTTTGACCATTCTTCCAGAGGCACATTTGTAAGGTCAGGTGCTGATGTTGGACGAGAAGGCCTGGCTCACAGTCTCCGCTCTAATTCATCCCAAAGGTGTTTTAACGGGTTGAGGTCAGGACTCTATGCAGGTCAGTCAAGTTCCTCCACCCCAAACTCGCTCATCCATGTCTTTATGGACCTTGCTTTGTACACTGGTGCGCAGTCATGCTGGAACAGGAAGGGGTCATCCCCACACTGTTCCCACAAAGTTGGGAGCATGAAATTGTCTAAAATGTCTTGGTCTGCTGACGCCTTAAGAGTTCCCTTCACTGGAACTAAGGGGCCAAGCCCAACCCCTGAAACACAACCCCACACCATAATCCCCCCTCCACCAAATGATTTGGATCAGTGCACAAAGCAAGGTCCATAAAGACATGGATGAGTGAGTTTAGGTTGGAGGAACTTGACTGGCCTGCACAGAGTCCTGACCTCAACCCGATAGAACACCTTTGGGATGAATTAGAGCAGAGACTGCGAGCCAGGCCTTCTCGTCCAACATCAGTGCCTGACTTCACAAATGCGCTTCTGTAAGAATGGCCAAACATTCCCATAGACACACTCCTAAACCTTGTGGACAGCCTTCCTAGAAGAGTCGAAGCTGTTATAGCTGCAAAGGGTGGGCCAACTCAATATTGAACCTTACGGACTAAGACTGGGATGCCATGTGCATGTAAAGGCAGGCGTCCCAATACTTTTGACAATATAGTGTATGTGGTCCCCAATACTAACCCCTCTTTATATGCACCTTCTGATTCTAAATGCTCTTTATATGCACCCTTTGATATTAACCCTCTTTATGTGTGCCCCTGATTCTAACCCTCTTCATATCAACCATCTGATACTAACCCCTCTTTATATTTGCTCTCTGATATTAAGCCCTCTTTTATTAATGTGGTTTAACCCTATGACTGCCAATGACCTGTCCTACATGCAATGGCAATCAAGGCGTTAAAAGCAGCTCATGGCTCTGTATGCATATAGGCATACTGGTAGAGATGGGTACAGAATGCAGAACACCAGGAATATAGAGATTAATGGGAAGTCCGGAAGAATTCCTGACCTCTGCACTAAGTACATTATATACAAACCTCTGCACAGGGTCGGGCAAGGGGTGGGCAGTAAGTGCGGCTGCCCTGGACACAGTGGAGATTTGGGGGGATTTGTACTAGGAGGGTGGTATTTGTTAGGAAGGGGGTTTGGGGGCATTTGTGCTTAAAGGGGAAATATGGGGGGAACTAATGTTAGGAGAGGGGATTTGGGGATGATTTGGGACAGAGGGATTTGGAGGGGGATGGAGGATTTATGCTTAGAGGGGAAATTCGAGGGGTAGAGCATTTGTGCCAGGAGGGATGATTTTGGGTGGGAGATAGTTTGAGCTGGGAGGGGAGAGTTGTACTGGAAGAGGGAGATTTTTTACTTGGAGAGAATTGTGGCTTGCAAAGGGAAATTTATGCTTAGGGACAAGTGCGAAGATTAGTGCGTGAACTTTTTTTGGGAGGAGGGGATTTTTGCTGACACACAATCGCATATATTTTGGGGGACGCGGTTTGGCATCTTCGCCCTGGGGCGTTAGGTGACCTTGTCCCCGCACTGCCTCTGAAATATTTATAATTCATACACTTGTCCCCTGTAATATGTACATTACAGACACGCATAACCCCTGTGCTCTGTGCATTACCAACTTCAGACCCTGAACATTACAAACTTCTGACCTCTGCACTCTGTATGTAGACACACGTTTTAGTTTTTGGTAGCAATCCAGGGCAAGAATAGACAAGGTCAGACAGACCTGAAACCAGGGCATAAGCGGACAGACTAACACAGGCCAAATATGGGTGAAATTCCAAACTAATTTTCTTTCAAAAATCTGAAATTGTGTGCGTTTTGTGATGCGACGGGGCCACCATTGATTTTGAAATACAACCAAACAAGCCAATGATGGAACTTTTACAGGGAATTGAGGTTGATGGTGAGTGCATCTTGGCCAGTATTGACGTCAATTATTTATATATCAATATCCAACAGCAACATGCAACAGAAACAGTGGAATGGGCCTAACATCAAAAGGAAGCAAAAATATTTTTTGATCCAGTCTCTAGATCTGGCCATGAGCCACAATTTTCATCTGGCATGAGAAGATTTTTTTCAGACAGAAGAAAGGTGTGGCCATGGGGGCTAAATATGCCCCCTCGGTGGCCAATCTGTTCATGAGCCACTGGGAGAAGGAAGCAGTTTTTGATAATGTATGAATTTTATAAGAGATACATAGATGATATCATTATCATCTGGGCAGGATCACAGGATTCATTTTGACAATTCCTTGGAGAGATTGGGAACAACCAGTATGGCATTTCTTTCTTAGGAACAATTGATCAGCAATGTATTAATTTTTTGGATCTTGTAGTTTTTAAGGCTAACCATAGGTCACTAAAACTTACTTCAAGGATGGACAGGAATGGATATATCCCACTGGGAAGTTGCCATCATCTCAGATGGTTGGGTGCCATTCCTAAAAGTCAACTGATGAGAGTAAATTGCAATTGTGATAGGAAAGATGATTATGATGTACAGGCTGATATTTTAATAGACAGGTTGTGTGAAAAAGGATATAATTCTAAAGATCTAGAGAAAACTAAGAAAATGGTTGGAGATATGAGGAGAGAGGATCTATTTAAAAAGAAGGAGACTAGCAGAAAGGATTTTGGAGTTGCCTTCATGACATGGTTCACTCGCCAGCATAAACAGACAAAGAAAATCATTATAAAGCATTGGCCAATATTATTAAAAGATGTAGAATTAAAGAAAATATTACCTGATAGGCCGCAATTCATTTATACCAAGCCTCCCAAATTACGTTTAAAACTAGCCCAAATGTACAAAGTCCAGGATCAAGATATGGAAAGGGGCATCACCTCTCCAGGTAGGTCAAACGAAAGTAGGAAGCCTCTCCTCCAGCTTAGAAGCTCAGGTGCTGGCAATGCATATAGCAATCAACGTATTAAGAAGTTCTGGACAGCCGCACTCCGAGAAAGTTTTTGCCTTTTATTCGAAGACTCATCAAAATATGTGCCACAGTAGAGTGGATAAAAGAGCTTACGCGTTTCACACTACAAACAGTGCGGCTGTCCAGAACTTCTTTCCACGTTGATAGCCCCAAATGTAGTGGATCCGCCCAAAAAAAGTTTGCACTTTTTTGGATCAAGTGGGATTTTTAGGTTGTGGTAGGAGTGTGATTTGTAGGACTTCCAAATCTAGGATAAGGAGGACTACACATTTCACATCTTAATCACGGGGGAAGTCCTATAAGACAAAAAAGTTTATCACTTGTGGGACCACGCATGTCACTTAACTTTTAGCTTGTCCTTGTGGGTTCCAATATGTGGGCAGAACTACTAGAAAGTTGGGGGTTAGACTCCGAGAACATGTGAATAATAAAAAAAAAAGGTTATAGACACCACAGTTTGTCCAACCACTTTAGACTCCATCATGCGAGGGATCCGAATGGTTTAACATTCTGTGGTATAGATAGTAGTGGCCCACTGGAGAGGAGGGAATCTAAAAAAGGCCATTTCCCAAAGCGAAACACAGTGGATCCATCATTTGGGGACGATGAGTCCTTCTGGGTTAAACATAGAGTTGGACTTGAATTGTTTTCTTTCAAATTGGTAAAGTAATTCCTCATTTGGTCAGATATTTAACAACATCTTTAATTCAAATTTAATTCAATTCATTTTTTATTTTTATCATTTTTTGTTTTTGAATTAGGGGTTTATTGCAATTATAATAAAAGAATGCTTTTAAAGTTTTCACAAAGTGATTAAGATATATATTTGTGCAATGACGTCCTTTGGATTGATTTGACCTTTCTAATGTGGCCGCCATTGTTGTTTTGATGGATTGTAAAAATGGAAGTTCATGCAAAAATTTAAATCCCTGCATCTATAGATACCAGGGATCCAACACTAACCTCTCTATCTCTGTAAAGAAAAAACGAGTATACATAACTTTTTGGAAGTCGATCTGACCTGCTCCAACCGGATCCCATGCTGAGCTGTCAGATGTGGCTTCTCTGTGTAGGCGGGTGTAGATGACAACAACGGAAGCCCCATTGTAACTCTATGGGTAACGTCATTTCCCATTCATTTCACAGCCGTTGTCCACCGTGTCCTCTGCAGAGCTTCTGGCGCTGGAGATCAGGTCGGAGCGGGTCAGATCGGCTTCCAAAACGGTATGTATACTCATCTTTTCTTTACAGGGATAGAGAGGAGAGAGGTTAGTGTGAGATCCGTGGTGTCTATAGATGCAGGGATTTTAGATTTTACATGGACTTCCACTTTAAGGGGTTTCCAAACCTGTGAAAAATTGCCGCTACAAAAATCGTATTGGATAAACAAGAGGGAGGAGACTCCCCTTGTGTATAAAAACTCAGTCTGATTGACCGGAAATTAGGTCCTTGATGACGCCTTGTGAGAAGGAGAAACACGTTGACATAATTCCCGGTGCCGAGGCCAAGTGACGTAACTTCCGGTTCGGTGGAACGCACGTGTCTTGTAGTACAAAACTTTTGCGCAATAAACACCAGCTTTACAGAACTTCACTATCAGTTCCTTTTTTTTTCATATTGGTGAATATCTCAACCGTTGACAACCACGCTGGGGGGAGATCTTCATTGGACCTCTTTGAGTCGTCATTCCCTGTCAGATTTCAGCTTGTATGACCCTTAGACTGAAAAGCTAGGGATCCATTATATCTGGTGAGTGGGGACACAGGAGGGGTGTGTGTCACACCACGGAGCAAAGAAAATGCATATGTAGGTTGCGTCCGCAAATGTAAACAGTGTTCAAATCACACATGTTAAAGAGTGAGAGCAATAATTCTAGCAAAATAGCTCCTCTGTAACTCTAATCAGGTAACTGTTATGCCGCGTACACACGGTCGGACTTTTCACCTACAAAAGTCCGACGGACACCGCCAGACTAAATCCGATGGACAATCCGACCGTGTGTGGTCTCCATCGGACTTCCGACGGACCGTTTCGGTCGGAAATCCGACGTACTTTAGATTTGAAACTTGCTTCAAATCTTCACGTCGTAACCCTGCCGGACTCAGTTCCTGACGGAAGGCCCGTTCGTCTGTATGCTGGTCCGACGGACCAGATAAAACGGAGGAGCAGGGTACTGCATCTCGTGCTCGCTGCAATAGGAAAAACAAATTTTCCTATTGCGCCGATCGCGGGGGGCATCCCAGGCCCTTAGGTCTGGTATGGAACTTTAAGGGGAACCCCCTACGCCGAAAAACCGGCGTGGGGGTCCCCCCAAAATCCATACCAGACCCCGATCTGAGCACGCAGCCCGGCCGGTCAGGAAAGGGGGTGGGGACGAGCGAGCGCCCCCCTCCTGAACCGTACCAGGCCGCATGCCCTCAACATGGGGGGGGTGCTTTGGGGGAGGGGGCACCCTGCGGTGCCCCCCCACCACAAAGCACCTTGTCCCCATGTTGATGAGGACAAGGACCTCTTCCCGACAACCCTGGCCATTGGTTGTCGGGGTCTGCGGGCGGGGGGCTTATCGGAATCCGGGAGCCCCCCCCCCCTGGCCGGGAGAAGATGTTTTTATTTTAAAAACCTGTGTAGTGTGTTTTATCATTGAAACGTTTTCCCTAGGTGAATGGGTAGGGGTACCATGTACCCCATACTCATTCACATAGGGTGGGGGGCCGGGATCTGGGGGCCCTCTTATTATAGGGGGCTCCCGGATTCCGATAAGCTCCCCGCCCGCAGACCCCAACAACCAACGGCCAGGGTTGTCGGGAAGAGGCCCTTGTCCTCATCAACATGGGGACAAGGTGCTTTGTGGTGGGGGGGCACTGCAGGGCGCCCCCTCCCCCAAAGCACCCCCCCATGTTGAGGGCATGCGCCTGGTACGGTTCAGGAGGGGGGGCGCTCGCTCATCCCCACCCCCTTTCCTGACCGGCCGGGCTGCGTGCTCGGATCGGGGTCTGGTATGGATTTTGGGGGGACCCCCATGCCGGTTTTTCGGCGTAGGGGGTTCCCCTTAAAGTTCCATACCAGACCTAAGGGCCTGGGATGCCTGCGACGGGGCTCGCAAGGTTTCAATCTCGCTGATAGAAGCGGCGAGATTGACTTCCTTTTCTAGTCCCGTCGTACCCGAGTCACGTTCAAAATGAACGGACTTGTCCGTGTGTGGGAAAGTCCGTTCATTCTGAAAGTCCGGCGGAAGTCCGTCGGGAAGACCGGATTCCGGAAAGTCCGGTCGTGTGTAGGCAAGTCCGTCCATTCTGAAAGTCCGTCAGTAGTCCGCCGGAAGTCTGGCGGCAAGTACGTCGGACCTAGTATCCCAAAAAGTCCGACCGTGTGTACGCGGCATTACACTTATAAGAGTCGCCTATGGAGATTTTTAGGTAACGTAGTTTGTCGCCATTCCATGAGTGCGCCCAATTTTAAAGCATGACATGCTAGGTATTTATTTACTTGGCGTAACATCATTTTTCACATTATAAAAAAAAAATGGGCTAATTTTACTGTTTAGTTTTTTTTTTATTAATGAAGGTGTCTTTTTTCCCAAATAATTGTATATGAAAGTTCGCTGCGCAAATACAGTGTGACATAAAATATTGCAACGGTCGCCATTTTATTCTCTAGGGTCTCTGCTAAAAAAAAAAAAATATTTATATATATATATATATATATATATATATATATATATATATATATAAGGTTTGGGGGTAATTTACCAAAAACTACAGATTTTAACCACTTCCGGACTGCCGCACGCCGATATACATCCTTACTTTGAAGGGGGATATCGTAGTTATGGCAGCAGCTAGCTGCCATAACCTCAGTATCCTCTTCTTCGGCCGGCAGTCCACTTTCCGATAAGAGTGGTCTCTGCGGTGGATTCTCGGCAAGATCACTTTTATCGACGGCGGGAGAGGGCCCCCCTCCCGCCGCGTTCCGGTGCCCTCCGCCTCTTACCGGAGCCATTGGCAGCGGCGGGGGTGATCGCAATTTCACCCTTGCTGAGCATGGAGACAAGTGAGGAGAAGATGACCCCCACCCCTCCCCATAATGATGCAGGGCAAAAGCAACATCAAAATGTCACTTCCGCCCATAGTTCTTAAAGGGACATTTATTTTTTATTTTTGTTTTTAAATGACAAACTTTTTTATTATTGCATTTTTGTGTAAATATGAGATCTGAAGTCTTTTTGACCCCAGTTCTCATATTTAAGAGGTCCTGTCATGCTTTTTTTTCTATTACAAGGGATGTTTACATTACTTGTAATAGGAATAAAAGTGACATTTTTTTTTTAAACTGTGTAAAAATAAAAAAGAAAAGGTAAAATAAATAAGAAAAAAATTATTTTTTAAATGCACCCTGTCCCGCCGAGCTCGCCGGCAGAAGCGAACGCATACGTGAGTAGCGTCCGCATATGAAAACATTGTTCAAACCACACATGTGAGGCATCGCCGCAATCGGTAAAGCGAGAGCAACAATTCTAGCCCTAGACCTCCTCTGTTATGTAAAACATGCAACCTGTAGAATTTTTTAAACGTCGCCTATGGAGATTTTTAAGGGTATAAGTTTGTCGCCATTCCACAAGCGGGCGCAATTTTGAAGCGTGACATGTTGGGTATCAATTTACTCAGCATAACATTATCTTTCACAATATAAAAAAAAAAAAAAAAAAAACATTGGGCTAACTTTACTGTTGTCTTATTTTTTAATTCAAAAAAGTGTATTTTTTCCAAATAAAGTGCGCTTGTAAGACCGCTGCGCAAATACAGTGTGACAGAAAATATTGCAACGACCGCCGTTTTATTCTGTAGGGTGGTAGAAAAAAAAATGTATAATGTTTTTGGGGTTCTAAGTAGTTTTCTAGCAAAAAAAATGTTTTTAACTTTTGTAAACAACACATCTCAAAAAAGAGGCTCGGTCCTCAAGCGGTTAACTTGTAAGCAACAAATGTCAGAAAAAGGCTTAGGCATGAAAGGGTTAGAAAACCTACTCTTATTCCCTTTCTCCTCTGCATAAGGATATACCTCTCCCTTTTCTGGTCAACTAATCAGGTACACTCAGGCAACCAAGAATAGGTAGTCCGATCGTGGCAGCTTCAACAAGCCCCATGCCGGTCCTTGGCCACCTCGTGGCCAGCCTCCGTCTAAAATGGATTACTATTTTTTTCTACACATGCATTCAATAAGCCTTTGTTTGCTTTTTTTACACTGTACAAGCAAAAAAATTGTATGTCGTTTTTCTTGTTACATTTTGCAGCAAAATGTCAAATCCCCTGTAAGACATGTGATTGCATTACGCAAGAACATCTGCTCTTCTTCCATGTGCTGAGCATTCATGTGAAACAGATGTTCGCAGAATGCTACAACAATTAGCACAAGCTCCCCCAGCTTTAGTCATGGGGATTTCACCCGTCCTTTTGTGCCACCTCCAGATGTACGACGCATTGATGATCAGCCTGTCATAGATTAACGCCACATTTAAAAAGAGTCTTTGGAAGGAGAACTGCCCTGGTTGCAATATTTTAATCAGTAAAACGCAAATGACTCGCATACAGCATGGTAAATATTAAGCAAAACCTCTGTAGGGAGTGCAATGTTATTTAAATGTTTTCAAAAATAAATAAACTAGACATAGGGAAGCCTCACACTCAACTGGCTAAAGTGCAGCTAACACGTGGTTTTTGTGTAGGTTAGCTGCGCTATCACATAGACTTCAATTATGTCCTGCGGTCCCTTTTCAGAAAGTGGACACAAACTGCGGGACATAATATAAGCTAATGGGAAAACCCACACGAAAACTGTGGTTAGCTGCGCTTTGCCCAAAACGCAGTGGGGCAAAGCGATGCCCTTACTCGATGTTAAAGGGAATAATCCTTTGTATTTTTTTTATATAACATGACAGAATCAGTGAAAAGATGTTTAGAGGATGCAACTGTTGAGGAACTACTTAATATATCTTGAGCTTTATGTCTTAGTTTCAAGTAATGTGGTTGATAAACTAATGACAAAGGCATTTTTTCCCAGAGAGTAGTGAATGAGGTGAAATTGCACTTTGCAAGGAATACCCAATCACGTGCAAGAAAAATGTAAAAATCAGTGTTCTTTGCTTGCACTTGATTGGATAGTGGAAATCATCGCATTCAGTAGGCTCTAGGAGAATATTCCCTTGCAAAGCATAAATTCCCTTGTATGGTGAACGGTCCATTTGTCTTTGGTGAATCAAACCCAAGGAATACAATGATTATATTCTTTTAAATGTGGTACATTATATGGTCACTATATGGTAGGTAGACACCTCTCCATCGGGAAAAATTGTGCCCATTGATGGTAGTAGTGGATGAAATAGTGCCCCAAGGGTCAGATAAAAGCAAGCAAAGGGGCGCATCTGTCCCCCAGCCACAGTTTAGAAACCTTTTCGAGATTTGAAACAAACTGCTACTCTACTGATGTTGGGTCAAAGAAGCTGTAACCTCTACTAGACCCATTAATCCTCTCCCCAGCTGGGAAAAAGTGTTTCTTTCCACCATAAAGCATATCCAGAGGAATGTTAATATCTGATAGAAAGATAGATTTGACCTTTATTTGGATGAATATTAGGGATGAGCTTCGTGTTCGAGTCGAACCCATGTTCGACTCGAACATCGGCTGTTCGATCGTTCGCCGAATTGCGAACGTTATGGGCCGTTCGCGCTAAATTCGTGTGGCGCGTCACGGCCCATAATTCACTGCGGCATCGCAGTGCATTGCTGGCTGATGATTGGCCAAGCATGCACTATGACCCGCATGCTTGGCCAATCACAGCGCTGTCAGTAGAGAGAGCTGTAATTGGCCAAAGCCAGGGTGGCTTTGGCCAATTACGGCTCAGGGCATTTAGTACACACCCCACACTATATAAGGCCGCCTGCACGGCGGCCCTGTGTAGTGTGTGTTCCGGTGTGCTGAGAGATAGAGAGAGAGAGAGACAGTGTCATTTGATTTGAGTTAGATAGATTAGGCAGAACAGTCAGTCAGTTAGCTGCACTTACAGTGTATTGTGTATATATATGCATCCCAGGTGTTGCATATATATATATACACTGTATTCAGTTTAGCTAGATCCGTTCCTGTTATCTTCTATCTAGACTATTTACATTTAATGCAGTGCGTCCTGCTCACAGTGTTCAGCTAGATCCGTTCCTGTTATCTTCTAGACTATTTACATTTAGTGCAGTGCGTCCTGCTCACAGTGTTCAGCTAGATCCGTTCCTGCTATTTACATTTAGTGCAGTGCGTCCTGCTCACAGTGTTCAGCTAGATCCGTTCCTGTTAAATTCCTACTGACCGGCAGGCTTGTCTGGTTACAGTATATAAAGCTACCTGAAGAAAATTACAGGTGTTCTATTTGATCCTATTAGTACCACGGTCAGGCAGCTAGACTATTTACATTTAGTACAGTGTGTCCTGCTCACAGTGTTCAGCTAGATCCGTTCCTGTTAAATTCCTACTGACCGGCAGGCTTGTCTGGTTACAGTATATAAAGCTACCTGAAGAAAATTACAGGTGTTCTATTTGATCCTATTAGTACCACGGTCAGGCAGCTAGACTATTTACATTTAGTACAGTGTGTCCTGCTCACAGTGTTCAGCTAGATCCGTTCCTGTTAAATTCCTACTGACCGGCAGGCTTGTCTGGTTACAGTATATAAAGCTACCTGAAGAAAATTACAGGTGTTCTATTTGATCCTATTAGTACCACGGTCAGGCAGCTAGACTATTTACATTTAGTACAGTGTGTCCTGCTCACAGTGTTCAGCTAGATCCGTTCCTGTTAAATTCCTACTGACCGGCAGGCTTGTCTGGTTACAGTATATAAAGCTACCTGAAGAAAATTACAGGTGTTCTATTTGATCCTATTAGTACCACGGTCAGGCAGCTAGACTATTTACATTTAGTACAGTGTGTCCTGCTCACAGTGTTCAGCTAGATCCGTTCCTGTTATCTTCCTACTGACAGGCAGGCTTGTCTGGTTACAGTATATAAAGCTACCTGAAGAAAATTACAGGTGTTCTATTTGATCCTATTAGTACCACGGTCAGGCAGCTAGACTATTTACATTTAGTACAGTGCGTCCTGCTCACAGTGTACAGCTAGATCCGTTCCTGTTATCTTCCTACTGACAGGCAGGCTTGTCTGGTTACAGTATATAAAGCTACTTGAAGAAAATTACAGGTGTTCTATCCCAGCTTAGTGCAGCTACAGGCCATTAGTATGTCTGGAAGGCCAAGAAGGAGAGGCAGACAGTCACAAGCCAATAAGAGAGGGCAAGCAGGCTCTGTGTCTAGTGCTGGTCGTGGAGACGGTGCATCCTCATCAGCACGTGGCCATGGGACACGCTTGGCCTTTTTTTCGGCAGCTGGCCATGTTGAGCCGCAACATGCGGAAGACTTGGTCGAGTGGATGACCAAGCCGTCCTCATCCTCCTCATCCTCTCTCACCCATGCCCAGGGTGCTTTGTCTGGCAAAGCAGCGGCCTCTTCCCTCAGCTCAATGTCATCAGTGACTCCTTCCCTAGCTCCACCATGTCCTCATGAGGATTCCCTCGAACTGTTTGACCACAGTGTTGGGTACATGCTCCAGGAGGATGCCCAGCGTTTGGAAGGCTCTGATGACGATACTGAGCTCGATGAAGGCAGTAACATGAGCGCGGACAGAGGGGGTGCCCAAGAAGGACAGCAATCTGGCAGTCATGCTCCCCCTGCTGCAGCATACTGCCAGGTTTGCTCCAGTGATGAGGAGGGAGGGGATGATGAGGTCACTGACTCAACGTGGGTGCCTGATAGGAGAGAGGAGGAGGAGGAGGAGGAGGAGGAGGAGGAGGAGGCGGCAGCACATCACCAACGAGGCAGGATGCCCTCCAGGGGCCAGCCTAAGGGCAGCACATTGACTGCATCACACCCCAAAGCTCCACATGTGCAGGGCGCTGCAGTCTCTGCGCGTTATTCAAAAAGTTCTTTGGTGTGGGCCTTTTTTGAGACGAGTGCATCAGATCGCACCGCTGCTATTTGCAACATATGTCTCAAGCGTATCTCGCGTGGCCAAAATATCTCCCGCTTGGGTACCACATGCTTGACCAGACATATGTTGACCTGCCATGCAGTTCGTTGGCAAGCGTATCTAAAAGACCCACACCAAAGAACAAAGAGGATCTCTCCTTGCTCCTCATCAGCTGAGATTTCCAACCCCACTAGACCTTCAGTCCTCTCTGAGACCTACAGTGAGAGGAATGAAGGTGTAGAATTAGGTGTGTCACAGCCAAGTACTTGTGGGCAATCTGCTTTTGGTACACCGACGTCAGATTGTACCAGGCAAATTTCCCTGCCCCAGCTGCTGCACCGCCGAAAGAAGTTTGCTCCCAGCCATCCACATGCCCAGCGGTTGAATGCTAGCTTGGCAAAATTGCTAGCACTTCAACTGCTGCCTTTTCAGTTGGTAGACTCTGCCCCCTTCCGTGAGTTTGTGGAATGTGCGGTTCCTCAGTGGCAGGTACCCAAACGCCACTTTTTCTCACGGAAGGCGATTCCGGCTCTCTACCGGCATGTGGAAGGCAATGTCCATGCCTCGCTGGACAGGGCGGTCAGCGGTAAGGTGCATATTACCGCTGACTCATGGTCCAGCAGGCATGGACAGGGACGTTACCTAAGTTTCACGGCGCATTGGGTGACTCTGCTGGCAGCTGGGAAGGATGCAGGACAAGGTGCAGTAGTGTTGGAGGTTGTTCCGCCACCACGCCTCCAAAATGCTGATTGTGACACACCTCTCTCCTCCACCCCCTCCTCTTCTTCTTCCTCCATGGCCTCTTCCTCGGAACCAGCGGTGCTCCGTAGGCGTTCAAGGGGCTACGCAAGTACGCAGGCCAAAAGATGCCATGCGGTGCTTGAGCTGGTGTGCTTGGGGGACAGGAGCCACACTGGGGCAGAGGTTCTGTCAGCTCTGCAGGGGCAGGTTCAGAGGTGGTTGACGCCACGCCAACTTAAGGCAGGAATGGTGGTTTGCGACAATGGCACCAACCTCCTCTCTGCCCTCCGACAGGGACAAATGACCCATGTGCCCTGTTTGGCTCACGTCCTTAACTTGGTGGTGCAGCGGTTCTTGGGCAGGTACCCGGGCTTACAGGATGTCCTGAGGCAGGCCAGGAAAGTCTGTGTGCATTTCCGCCGGTCATATAATGCCAGTGCTCGGCTGACGGACCTCCAAAAGGAGTTTAACCTGCCCAAGAACCGCCTAATCTGTGACATGCCCACCAGGTGGAACTCAACGTTGGCCATGCTGCAGCGGCTGCACACGCAGCAGAGGGCCATCAATGAGTACCTGTGCGACTATGGCACCAGGACAGGGTCAGGGGAGCTTGGTTTTTTTTCCCCACGCCAGTGGGCCATGATCAGGGATGCATGCACTGTCCTGTCACCATTCGAGGAGGCCACGAGGATGGTGAGCAGTGACAGTGCATGCATCAGTGACACTGTCCCCCTTGTCCACCTGTTGGAGCACACGCTGCGTGGAATAATGGACAGGGCACTTGAGGCAGAACAGAGGCAGGAAGAGGAGGACTTCCTTAGCTCTCAAGGCCCCCTTTATCCAGACAGTGTTCCTGCGTGCCCGCCGATCACACAGGAAGAGGACGAGGAGGAAGAGGAGGAGGAGGAAGATTGTGTCAGTATGGAGGTGGAGCCTGGCACTCAGCATCAGCAGCAGTCTTTAAGGGATCAGTCCCAAGAAACACATGGACTTGTACGTGGCTGGGAGGAGGTGGCTGCGGACCATGTCGTTCTTAGTGACCCAGAGGACTCCGGACCGAATGCCTCAGCAAACCTACGCTGCATGGCCTCCCTGATCCTGCAAAGCCTGCGTAAGGATCCTCGTATTCGTGGTATCAAGGAGAAGGACCAATACTGGCTGGCAACCCTCCTTGATCCACGTTACAAGGGTAAGGTTGCGGACCTTATCTTGCCATCGCAGAGGGAGCAGAGGATGAAACATCTTCGGGAGGCCTTGCAGAAAGGTCTGTGCAACGCGTTCCCAGAGACTGGGAGGTTACAAACTCCTGTTTCTGGACAACGTGTTGCTGAGGCTTCGGTCAGTCAAAGAAGGAGCGGTGGAGAAGGTGGCCGTCTGACCGATGCGTTCAGACAATTTTTTGGTCCGCAGCCCCAAGGTATGATCGGTTCCAGCAACCATCGCCAGCGTCTGTTTTACATGGTGCAGGAATACCTAGGGGCAAGATCAGACTTGGACACCTTTCCCACCGAAAATCCTCTGGGTTACTGGGTCTTGAGGATGGATCACTGGCCAGAGCTTGCACAGTATGCAATTGAGCTACTGGCCTGTCCTGCATCCAGCGTTCTTTCGGAACGCACATTCAGTGCTGCTGGAGGCGTGGTAACCGATCACAGGGTGCGTCTGTCCACCGACTCGGTCGATCGGCTGACCTTCATAAAAATGAATGAGTCTTGGATCACCACCAGCTACCAAGCACCTGATGCTGATGTAACCGAATAATTTTTTTTGAAATCTCAGATCCCTTCAAAGACTGCCTATGCTGATGCTGAGTGACTATCCCTGAGTAATTATCCTCTTCCTCCTCAATCATCACGCTGATAGCTTGTAAGAACATTTTTGGTTCTGGGCGCCACCACCAGTGCCTAAGGCCCAATTTTTCTGCCCCTGTCTAACAGGGGCGTGTAATTACAATTTTTGAAGCAATCATTTGCAGCAGGGCTCGTTCCTGCGTTCCAACTAGAGTGTCTGTGAGGGGTTGCAGTGTTGTGGCACCAGCACCAGTGCCTAAGGCCCAATTTTTCTGCCCCTGTCTAACAGGGGCGTGTAATTACAATTTTTGAAGCAATAATTTGCAGCAGGGCTCGTTCCTGCGTTCCAACTAGAGTGTCTGTGAGGGGTTGCAGTGTTGTGGCACCAGCACCAGTGCCTAAGGCCTAATTTTTCAGCTGCTGTTCAACAGGGGCATGTAATTACAATTCTTGATCTAATATTTCACAGCAGGGCCCTGTGAGGGCTTACAGTGTTGTGGCCACAGCAACACCTAAGGCCCAAATTTCTGCTGAGTATATAGGGCAGGACCCTACTTTCAAACATCTAACTTACAAACGACTCCTACTTGCAAACGGAAGGAGACAACAGGAAGTGAGATGAAATCTACCCCTAGGAAGGGAAATTCTCTCCTGTAAGAGTTAATATGGGAAAACAAGTTCTCCTTTCCACTGATGCTTTCCAATCCTTGTTCCACAAAAAACCCCAAATTTTCAAAAAACATTTTTCATTGGGACAAAAAAGTGAGGTGAAATCTTCTGAAGAGGAGGAAAGACAGCAAAACAAATGTCACAGGGGTGATAACCCTTCCCTATGTTTTCCAAAAAGCTTAGAAAAGATTTTTTGGCTGGAGCTAAACACGTTAAAAATGTTCAAAATTACAAACAGATTCTACTTAACAACAAACCTACAGTCCCTGTCTTGTTTGCACCGCCTGTATACTGCTGTTCAGAGTATATAGGGCCTGGTGGCCCCACACCTTTCCTTATTTTAATTTGGGTGCGGGGTTCCCCTTAATATCCATACAAGACCCAAAGGGACTGGTAATGGACTGGGGGGTACCCATGCCGTTTGTCTCACTGATTTTCATCCATATTGCCATGACCCGACATGACATTAAACCCGCAAGCAGTTTTAAATGAGATTTTTTCCTTTAAAAATGACATTTGGTGCAGGGACTGTTCTAAACATGGGAAACACGCGTCACTTTACAGGCATACTATAGACACCCCCCAGGTACGATATTTAAAGGAATATTTCACTTTTTTTTTTTTACTTTAAGCATCATTAAAATCACTGCTCCCGAAAAAACGGCCGTTTTTAAAAGTTTTTTTTGCATTGATACATGTCCCCTGGGGTAGGACCCGGGTCCCCAAACCCTTTTTAGGACAATACCATGCAAATTAGCCTTTAAAATGAGCACTTTTGATTTCGAACGTTCGAGTCCCATAGACGTCAATGGGGTTCTAACGTTCGTGCGAACTTTCGGTCCGTTCGCGGGTTCTGGTGCGAACCGAACCGGGGGGTGTTCGGCTCATCCCTAATGAATATGTGATGTGTTGGTTCTTTATTTGGATGAATATGTGATGTATTGGTCCTTTATTTGGGTGAATATGTGATGTGTCTTGTCACAGGAGAATTGTGCAATTTCAGAATCTAGACAATGAAGAATTTTGAGTTTTGTGGTTCTGCAGATTGTCCAGCTTTATGTTATTTGTGCATGAAAATGTTTGTCATACTCAGTCATTATTATGTTGCTTTAACTGTTCCATATTTCTGTTTCCAACCAGGCAAAGATGGTAGCATCATGTCAGAACAAGTCCCTGTCACAGGTCCCAGTGGAGCTTCATCTAGGCATTCAGTATCTCAACCTTTCAAGGAACGACTTGAAGAACATCACTAACTTCCCATTGTCCTTGTATTCCTCTCTGGAGATCCTGGACCTCAGCAGCAACAAAATAAGTTTAATTGAACCTCACACATTCACAAACATGAGCCGCCTGAAGGAAATCAATCTTTCTGACAACAACTTGGACAGGATTGACTACTCCAAGTCACCAGGAATAGGACTTTTGCCAAACGTGCAAAAGTTGGACCTGTCAGGAAATAGCTTGTACACAGACATGACTTGGTATTTTTTACAAAATGCCCCTCGCCTTTACTACCTTTCTTTAGTAGGTAATAGCATCATAATGATTAATCCAGAAACCTTTCCAGGAACCCCTCTTTTGTCAGAAGTAGACCTTCGCAATAACATTATCATGGACATCGAAGAGGGCTCTTTTGACCACCTTGTGCATCTCAGGAAAATTAATCTGGCCATGAACTCTATCACTTGCATATCCAGATTTAACCTTCGCCAGCTTGAAAGCCTCAACCTCAGCAAAAATAGCATTCAGACATTCCACACATCGGATTCAGAAGAAGAATACCATCTCAAACATGTTGACCTAAGTGACAACAAACTTGTACATTTTCCTATTTTGCCAACTGTTAACAATCTCATTACGTTAAATTTATCCATGAATCTTATAAGCTTTGATGAAAATACATCTCATGTTGAACTTGCTTGGTTGGAAGAAGAAGAATCAAGGAACACTACCATGGTTAATCTGCTCCAACTTACCCATTTAGACTTAAGTTACAATAATATAAAATCCATACCAGAAGATTTCTTTAGCAGTATGCCAATGCTTAAATTCTTAAACCTGAGCCAGAACTGCATGGAATATTTTACATTTGGACACACAGTTACGTTGAACTTTTTGGAAGAACTTGACTTAAGTGGCAACTCCTTACAGAATATGTCACTCGCTGCACTCTCTCTACCTAATTTAAAAACACTTCATCTACAAAATAACAAACTGCACTTCACTGAATCTAGAACCTTCCAAGGACTGCCCAACATTGCCTATATTAATCTTCAAAACAACAACGTTGAGTTGTGTGGTCTCACCAGGGAAATGCCCACACAAAATATGGAGAAAGGGCAGTGCATATCATTTTTCAACATATCATCTCTGCAACACTTAAACCTCAGAGAGAACATGTTACAAGTCATACCCGAACGTACATTTTATGGCACGTCATTGACTTTTCTAGATGTCTCCGGAAACCTTGGCCTTGTTATAGCAAAAGACGCTTTGAAGGGGTTAGAAAATTCTCTAGAAGTTCTACACTTAGAAGACAATGCTATTTTTCATTTGAACATTGACCTTCCTCTTCTAGTCCAGTTAAGATATTTGAACTTGTCAGGAAACCATTTAACATGGTTGCCTACGTGGAAGAGAAATTGTCAATTAGAAACACTTGATCTGAGCAACAACAGCTTCAGTAATCTAAAAGACAGCAATATTCCTGTGTTGGAGAACACATTACGGATTCTTTCTTTGACTGGCAATCCGTTAAGTTGCTGTGAAAACAGTTGGATCATCCACATGGTCCGAAAAAACACAGTAACTATCATGGCTCTTGATGCCACAACGTGCCATAACTCTAATGGCCAGAAGGAGGAGATAATGCTGGAGCAGAAAAGTTTGGAAAACTGTGAAAAAGATGATGTAAAAAATACGAATACAGTAATAATCTTAACAGTGGTGTTGGTTTCATTGGTGACTGTGGTTGGCATCGGATCTTTGGCTTGTTACTGTAGGCAAAAACTTAACCAGCAATTTAAGGCTTAGCATGAAGGATTTTTTTTCTGTTTTTTTGTTTTTTCTAGTTTCTCACTCTGTTGGGCTTACATGCATAAGAAAATGAACCAACAGGACTCCACGAACATTCCTCAGCCTAAACAGTTTTAAAATCAACAGTTTACTCTTTCTTTTTCATTTATACACACTTATAAAAGAAAATCTATTTTAAATCAAATTTTCATCAATGTTGGTGAGACTAATCATGATGAGGCAAAAAAGGGTATTCTTGGACGCCTTTTACTTTATTTTGTACTTCCTATGGCAGGTAACAATATAAAGGAAACATTTTTTGAAGAAAAAAAAATTAAAATTATTTTCTAAAATTTCTACAATTTTGGACCAAGGGCTAATCTTTATGTGTGTTGAAGCTATACAAAACAACAAACCTGGCTTGTAAGGGTTGAATCAAGTCAATCTAGAACTTTTTAAGATCTATAAAAAAAATTTTTAAAAATCCAGTTTCTACATAAAGGGCCTAAATGAAATTCCACATATCAGAGAGTTTTTTTGTTTTTTTTTAATGGTAGAAAAAGATTATTCTCTTTAAAAGCAAATCTTCCATGCCAAAACAGAAGGTCCCTTTTCGCTAGCCCACTGTTGACCCAACACAAAAACGGCTTTAAAATGCCATCTGTAAACAAATCGATCGCCCTGGCAAAAAAAATTACTTAGGCCCCTTCCACACGGGCGCCTCAGTCTTGCGGATTCCGCTTGATCAGTGGGGGATTGCTCCGCTGATCCCCGCTGAGCAGGCGAATGACAGGTCCATGTATGCTCACTGTGCAGAGTGGACACGGACACAGCCCCGCTATCCTCTATGGGGAAATTGGGTGGAAACAGACCGCCTGCACGTTTTCATCTGATCATTTCCGATCCGCCAGATGGAAAATAGGACCACCATCCGTCTGGACTTTGCAGGCAGGATCGGATCCGATGGCGGCGGGTGTCAGCGCACGTGTCCGGTGACATTCGCCGCTCCATAGAGGAGACTTAAGGTCCCGTCAGTTCCGCCTGAAAAACTGACAGGCAGACCTGATTGGAAAGTCTGTGTGAAAGGACCTTACTGTACCTCAGCCCATGCCTTTGATACTTCTAGGATGCACAGATGATATCACTGTAGGGTTGTTTTTCTAAAACTGGAGAGTGCAAAATCTGGTGCATAGAAAGCAGTCAGCTTCCAGATTTTTTTGCCAAAACTTAACTGAACAAGCTGAAGTTGAAAGCTGATTGGTTTCTATGCAGAACTGCACCAGATTTCGAACTCTCCAGTTTTAGGAAACCAACCCATGTGCCTCACTGCAGAGTTTTGAGCTTGAAATCCTCCAAGAATGCACTCCAGACGATTGCAATTCCCATAGGATTTCTAGCACCCAGCTATTCCAGGCAGCGGTGAGGAATGGAGACATCACCACCCTTAGCTCCTGGAATCATCCAAGGACAGGGCTGGGGTAAGTAATTTTTATCCCCAAATTATCTATTTGTTTACAGCTGGCTTTTTGTATTGGGGAGGGGCAGGGAAAACCAGATCTTCCGTTTGATGTGGAATGTTCTCTTTAAAGTGTTACTAAAACCACAACATTTGTGTAAAAAGTTTGATCCTGTTTTCTCAGATTTTTCCCTTCTTCCACAGTCCCCAATCTATCTCCTGATAAGAAAGAAGGTAGGGGACATGCTGCACATACTCAGTTTGATGTGTATTGCTAGAGAGTTTTTTTCTTCTGGGAGAGTTGTTTTATTTTGCGAGAGTGTATGTGATCAGCACAGGGCATGGGTTTAGTAACACTTTAATTTCTCAGCATGCAGAAACCTATTAATGGTGTCTTACACGCAACCAACATGGATAAACCAAACACAACTAAACCTTACCTTTACCTATTATAATGCAATTCTTTGACATTTACCATAAAGGGCAACTGTAACCAAAATGATATTTTAGTTTTGGCTGGGCAGTGGTGTGTTGATATGCTGATTTATCACATCTCTCAGAATAAACTGGCACAAGCTGTGCATAATAGCTTGTGTTTCCACCCCCCACAATTTGTTCCGGAATACTCAACCCAGTGGGACACCAACATTTGCTTTTGTGCTGGCCACGGCAGTTGGCTGGAGTTCTGGTGGAAATACTATTGAAACTGAAATCCCTGAGATATAACTGTAGCCAGAAAGTGATCCAACTTGCTAACAGCCACACTTGAAATATCACTTTTAGACGAAGATTTATTTTAAAGGACCACTAAGCCTAAAGTAGATGTGGACTCATAATAACTTTGACATTTCCTTTCTTTTGAATTTTGCAACTTTCATTAAAAGAACCCCTGGTGTTCCTGACATGAAGGTCCTTGTTTAGCCACTTTCTTTTATGGGATGACAACCCTCTGCCCCCATCTCCCAAATGCTCCTGCGTTGTCACCCTGTCACATGCTCCTCCAATGAGGACTGTAAGGGCTCGTGCACACCACAGAGTGCACATTATTCTGCACATAATGCATGTACGTTAGTGTGTAGTCCAGTGGCGGCCGGTGCTCAATATTTTGGGGGGGCGGCTAACAAACCATCCCCCCTCACTCGCACTACCGTGAGCTGCCCCCCTGCCCCTCTTTGCCGCAGGAGACAGATGGGAAGGTGGCAATCAGTGGCCTTACCTTAGGCTGCTCCTCGCTCCAGCTTGCTCCAGCTTGCCGATAGAAGAGGCGGGGGCCGTTGCTTCTCCTCCCGGCCAAACAGGCGTTGTTTCTCCTCCTGACCGAACAGGAAGTGGATCCTGAGACCAGATTAGCCAAGAGTCCTAAGACTCCATGGCCAATTGGGTCTCAGGACCTTCCTGATTGGCTGGGAGGAGAAGCAGGAAGACATTAGCGAATATTATTCCCTAATTTTACACAACTGGGTGGGTTCAGGGTGCAATGCTTGGCGCCTGAGCCCACCCTTTTTTTAAGGCAATAAGAGCCTGAGGCTCTACTTGTGCTTCAAAAAAAGCACCCCTGCGCCCCTAATGGGCGGGCCATCACTGGTGTAGTCTAATGCACTTTGCCCTACTCTGCAATCTGTTGTTAACACACATTGCAATTCTTTTATGTTTTTCTTTTTTCATTTTTTTTGTTAAACTCAGTATTATTCTTAAGTGCTAGAATACATTGTGATAGATTACATTGTTAACAAACCAAAAGGCCCCTGCCCCCACCTATAACTTCACAGCAAGGAGCACATGGAAGGGAAAAAACATGAAAGACAAAAACAAAACATTCCATAGTTCAACTCACCAACCAGTCTGCCAACTGACCAAATTAACCCGTCCAACAGTCTGCGTTAAAAACAGGGGTTTAGTTAGCACACATTTGCAAACGCATGCGTAAGCTGCAAGGCCTCTTCCCGGCACCCTGTGTATGCTTGCAGTTCTAAAGCTAATGAATTTATAAGCATCTCCACAATGGAAGCACATGCATTAAATAGATAGATGGATAGATGACACCTTTGCTGCCATTGTGCTCTTGCTGGGTGTCCAGTGTTCTCCTGTTCCTTTAAGGGGGATTGGGCTGCCTCCAGGCCCACCTGCCGCCTCATGCACCTAATGGGAATAATGCAGGCAATACATGGGTCGAATTTCAAACAAATTTTCTTTTGATAATTGGAAATTTTGTACCATTTGTAATCCAATGGTGCCACCATTGATTTCAGAATTCGACCAACCCAAGCCTTCAGCTTCTCTACAGAAAAGACATTTTGTGGCCAGCCCAGAAATTTTCGTTTCTTTCCAGGTCACAGCTCATGCGCATTTCTTTTTCGATTATATTTCTTGTGCGATTCTCCTACCATTGATTAGGAATTCATTCGTTTTTTTCAAAAAAATTCCAACATGCCCGACCACTCAAATTTAATGGCCGCACAAAAAACACCCATTGCTATGACCCACTAATTGATAATTATGATTTTTGAACGCAAAGTTGTTTGGAATTCAATTCATGTATGGTAAACGCCCAGTGTGTTTGAGGCCTTTGGCTTTAGAGAATTAGCTCTGACAGCTGGCAGAAATCAGTGAAATATACTCAACTCAACCCATCTGTGTACGTTGGAAAGTACTGCTCTTTGCTACACCAAATTCATTTCAACATCCTCTTTTTCGAAAATTTTTAGGAGTGCTTATGAATTTTAGTATACATTTTGTGCACTGATTTACACACTCAGACAAGTAATTTATGCTTAGTGGTGCTTTCATAAAGTTTAACATTCTAGTCAACCCATGGCAGATACAGCAGGACTGCATACAGAGTTCAGAAACAGATATGAGATTACCACAGAAATTCCCTTGAAAGAGAACCTGTCAAATTTTTCCATGTTTAGATCAGGCAACACATGTGCTCATAGCATGTACCCTAAACTTTGGGAACCATAAAAAAATACCCCTGCGGTGGTCCCACTTAAAATGCATTTTAGGTCAAGGAGGTAGAGGAATAATCTGTAATACTTACCTTACTATTCCTTGCTTCAGCGCTCTTTGTTGTGGACGGGTCTTCACTACCCTCACATACAACGCAAGACTATTGGGCCTGCGTAGTATGTGATGATCTCAGAGTGCGAGGACGAAGGATGAAGTTCCTTAGAGAGGCATCGGAGGACCGGTTGCACAGGTTGGAGGAAGTCTGCTGGAGCAAGGGACATCTTAAAGTGTCATTAAACCCATATCATTAAAGACTATCAATAAATGGTGTACACTGGGGAAAATAATTATTTGATCCCCTGCAGATTTTGTAAGTTTGATCACTTACAAAGAAATGAAGGGTCTATCGGTTTTATCATAGGTGTAATTTAAATGATAAAGACAGAATATCAACCAAAAATCCCGAAAAAATACGATACAAATGTTATCAATTGAGTTGCAGTTCAGTGAGTAAAATAAGTATTTGATCCGCAAGAAAAACAAGATTAAGTACTTGGTGGAGAAACCCTTGTTGGCAAGCACAGGTAAGGTAAGACGTTTCTTGTAGTTGGTGACCAGGTTTGCACACATCTCAGGAGGGATTTTGGTCCACTCTTCATTACAGATCTTCCCTAAGTCATTAAGGTTTCTTGGCTGTCGCTTGGCAACTCAAAATTTCAGCTCCCATAAATTTTCTAAAGGGTTAGTGCCCTTTCACGCGTTCGGCCCGTGCGGATTTGCCTGTCTGTTTTTTAGATAGATCTGAGCGGGCTACTCATTGACTTCTATGGGCAGGCAGATGTCAGCAGAGATGTGTCCGCTGACACCCGCCTGTCATCCGATCCGAAAAGATCCGCTCAAAACAGACGGATGACGATTCGTCCCAGTGGATCGGATGGGATCTGATGAAAACGGAGAGGCTGTCCGTTTCATCTGATCTCCCCATAGAGAACAGCGGGGCTCTGACAGGTCCGTCCCTGCACAGTAAGCAGAGACGGACCTGTCACCCACCTGCTCAGCAGAGATGAACTGAGTGATCCCTGCTGAGCTAGCGGAGTCCATCCAGCAGATCCGCCCCATGTTTAAAAGGGGCTTTAAGGTCTGGAGACTAGATAGGCCATTCCATGACCTTAATGTGCTTCTTCTTGAGCTACTTCTTTGTTGCCGTGGTGGTACGTTTTGGGTCATTGTCATAATGGTAAACCCATCCATGACCCATCTTCATTGTTCTGGCTGAGGGAAGAAGATTCTCATTCAGGATTTTACAATACATGGCCCTATCCATTGGCCCCTCAGAGCCAGGGCATGAGAAACTGCCCCAAAGCACAATGTTTCCACCTCCGTGCTTGACTGTAGGGATGGTGTTCTTAGGGTCATAGTCAGCATTTTTCTTCCTCCAAACACAGCGAGTCGAGTTAGTGCCAAGAAGCTCAATTTTGGTCTCATCTGACAACAGCACTTTTTCCCAATACTTCTCTGAATCATATAGATGTTTATTGGCAAACTTCAGATGGACCTGTACATGTGCCTTCTTAAGGAGGGGGACCTTGCTGGTGCTACAGGATTTCAAGGCATGGCGGCGTATTGTGTTACCAATGGACTGTGGTCCCAACTGCCTTGAGATCATTCACAAGCTCCTCCCGTGTAGTTCTGGGCTGATCCCTCACTTTTCTCATGATCATCCTTACCCCATGAGGTGAAATCTTGCATGGAGCTCCAGACCGACTGCGATTGATGGTTGTTTTGTATTTCTTCCATTTGTGAATAATCGCAGTTGTCTCCTTCTCGCCAAGCTTTTTGCTGATGGTCTTGTAGCCCATTCCACCCTTGTGCAGGTCTATAATCTTGTCCCTGATGTCCTTTGACAGCTCTTTGATCTTGCTCATGATGGTGAGGTTTAAATAGAAGAAAGAGAGTCTGTGGACAGGTGTCTTTTATGCACATAACGAGTTGTCGTTAGAAGCACCTTCTTAAATTGACAGGACTAATCTGTGTACCACATCAGCACATAGTGTAGCAAGTCTGTGGGAGCCAGAATTATTGTTGGTTAGTAGGGGATCAAATACTTATTTTACTCACTGAACTCCAACTCAATTTATAACATTTGTATCATGTGTTTGTTTTCTGGATTTTTGGTTGATATTCTGTCTCTATCATTTAAAATAAACCTATGGTAAAAATTATAAACCCTTAATTTCTTGTAAGTGGGCAAATTTACAAAATCTGCAGGGAATCAAATAATTATTTTCCCCACTGTATTACATACTCACTCAGTCACTATGAGATTCTACAAAAAAACCTGGTTGATCCTTCTATTCTCTATCTCCATCTGCAGTGCTGGCAGCTCTGCACATGCTCGGTTTTCAGTGTATTTTCTACCCTGAGCATTTCCTCCCTATCACATCTGAGCAGCCCATGTGACTATAGAGTCACACATGTGGGCGTAAACGCAGTGGTAAATGACAGTCCACTTCCTTCTACCTCCTCCATGCCTACTAACCAGCTAAATATAATGGTGGTGGTATATTACATGTAGATTGATGAAGGCTTCACCTCCCTGTTATTCTAAGACACAGGCTGGAGGGGTGTGACATAGCCTGTGACTGGCAGAAATCCACCCACACCATGTTATTGCCAAAAATAATAAAGATTTGATTTCAAAATATATATGACAATTTAAAGCAGTTTATTGATATTAAGTAATTATTTTTACTCTACATGTGACCAGCAGCAGAGGACTAGAAGCTCCTCCTGCCACTGTTTCCCTGTAGACAGGCTGGGAGAGAGCTGGGTCACATGACAGCTGTAAAGTATATCGATTAGGAAAATAGGTACTGATAATTTTTTTTAATAAAGTAATTTCAGTGCCATCATCCACAGAAAATGAATGAAATTAAACAGTGTGTGTTTAGTATCACTTTAGGTATTAAAGCTTATTCCTCAAACCCTAGACTTAGCAATCATTTAACGTTTGTTTTGCGAGCGGGTCCCACTGCAAGGAATTTATTTTTTAATTCTCGGTATTCAGCATTAACTTGTTGTAAAAACTCATTTTCTTAGCTATCTGGTATTCTTGGAAAACTGGACATTGGCTTTCCATTGGAGCTTGTGCCCCAGCCATGTCGCAATGTGGTCAGGTGTCCGAGCAGAGACATTGAACAGTAAGAATGTATGGGGGGTGTAGCAGAGTTGAAGGCCATTCCAAGCCCCACCTGCTTTGGAGCGCACGCCCCTGCCATGCTGCAATAGGCTGAGCACCCGAGCAAACACATTGTACAATGAGAATGTACAGGGGGAAGGGGGGGTGTCGCAGAGTTGAAGACAATTTTAAGCTAATTCTAATTTGAAGGCAATTCTACCAGTGTGCGCCCCCCGCCATGCTGCACTGTGTTTGGGTGACTGAGCAGAGACATTGGACAATGAGAATGTATGGGGGCATAGCAGAGTTGGGGGCCACGCCAAGCCCTACCCGCTGACCCCAGTTGGATTAGGAGATATCGCGAACCATACAAATAATCATTTATGAAGGAAACTTGCATTCTCACTGTGGTACCTATTAGAAAACATTGCTATAAAAGAAGCATGTGAAATTGTTTTGACTAGTTTGTTTTAAAAGGCCACCAAACCTAATATTTCAGTTTTTGGAAGATGCTGAAAAGAATAACCCCTTGCAGTTTCTTCTACCTGTGATGAGTTCCTGGGTCTGCACGCCTTTCGTATCTTCTTTAATTAATTAAATTATTTTATATTATGGAGAGTGTAAAATGAGGAACACACAAAGATGGCCGGGAACACCAGAAACTCCCAGAACTAAGCAGGGAATTACGGCAGGAAGGTATCACTGTTGGAGTGTCCAAGAGAAGAAAGGGTCCAACTCAGCCCACCAGGCTCCACCTATAATATTTTTGGTTGGACGGACCCTTTAAAGACACCCCTTTAGCTGAATGTATATGGCTATAGTATAAATTGTCACAAATGTCTTAATCGTCTCCTCCTGACATGGAAGAAACAATGTGCAATTATTGAAAATGTGATAATTTCAAGATATTTATTTTTTAAATGGAATAAAAATCAGCATTATTTTATGCAATAAAAACACTAATGATTCAGGTAATGGGGTGTAAAATTCTGAGTTTTATTTAATGATGAGGCAAAGGCAAGATCAATAGTGCATATTGGATGAAGGTTGCAGTACACATTTATGTACTTATCTGTATACAGTATCTCACAAACTTGAGTACACCCCTCACATTTTTGTAAACATTTTATTATATCTTTTCATGTAAAACAAAAGGAAAAAGAATGTCGGCTCCCTTATCTCCTTCCCACTCAGCGCAATGTATTCCAAAAATATTCAACAAAAGATCTCAAATACCAATAAAATAAAATAAAATATAGCTGTCACTTTATTTATATCTTTTCATGTGACAACACTGAAGAAATGACACTTTGTAAAGTAGTGAGTGTACAGCTTGTATAACAGTGTAAATTTGCTGTCCCCTCAAAATAACTCAACACACAGCCAATAATATCTAAACCGCTGGCAACAAAAGAGAGTACACCCCTAAGTGAAAATGTCCAAATTGGGCCCAATTAGCCATTTTCCCTGCCCCGTGCCATGTGACTCTTTAGTGTTACAAGGTCGGGGAGCGGGTGTGTTAAATCTGATGTTATCACTCTCACTCTCTCATACTGGTCACTGGAAGTTCAACATGGCACCTCATGGCAAAGAACTCTCAGAGGATCTGAAAAAAATAATTGTTGCTCTACATAAAGATGGTCTAGGCTATAAGAAGATTGCCAAGACCCTGAAACTGAGCTGCAGCACGGTGGCCAAGACCATACAGCGGTTTAACAGGGCAGGTTCCACTCAAAACAGGTCTCGCCATGGTCGACAAAAGAAGTTGAGTGCACGTGCTCAGTGTCATATCCAGAGGTTGTCTTTGGGAAATAGACGTATGAGTGCTGCCAGCATTGCTGCAGAGGTTGAAGGGGTGGGGGGTCAGCCTGTCAGTGCTCAGACCATACGCCGCACACTGCAATGAAATCAGTCTGCATGGCTATCATCCCAGAAGGAAGCCTCTTCTAAAGATGATGCACAAGAAAGCCAGCAAACAGTTTGCTGAAGACAAGTAGACTAGGAACATGGATTACTGGAACCATGTCCTGTGGTCTGATGAGACCAAGATAAACTTATTTGGTTCAGATGTTGTCAAGCGTGTGTGGCGCCAACCAGGTGAGGAGTACAAAGACAAGTGTGTCTTGCCTACAGTCAAGCATGGTGGTGGGAGTGTCATGTCATGGCCCAAAATATTGACACTTTGGGCCCAATTTGGACATTTTCACTTAGGGGTGTACTCACTTTTGTTGCCAGCGGTTTAGACATTAATGGCTGAGTGTTGAAGTTATTTTGAGGGGACAGCAAATTTATACTGTTATACAAGCTGTACACTCACTACTTTACATTGTAGCAAAGTGTCATTTCTTCAGTGTTGTCACATGAAAAGAAAGAATAAAATATTTACAAAAATGTGAGGGGTGTACTCACTTTCGTGAGATATTGTATGTGTATTAGTTAGAGAGAAGAATACAGAATTGAGATTTTCAAGGTTACCGATGTGTTAAAGTCTTCAAAATGTACAAAAATACATGAGATTTACATTCATTATTTAATTTAATGGGCCAGCATAAAATATATAGCTGTGACAGGCCAAGAGCGCAGAGAGAGGGAGCACACATGGGCTAAAGCACACAGGACCAGATGTGTGGGATATTTATGGAGGAGGCTTCTCACACAATAGAGCAGAAGGGACCAGGATGAAGGGAACATTCAGTAATGTGCAAATGTTTTAGGCAAGTGTGAAGAAATGCTGTAAAATAAGAATGCTTTCAAAAATATATTTTTTCATTGTTTATTTTTATCAATTTACAAAATACAAAGTGATTGAACAGAAGCAAATTCTAAATTATATCAATATTTGCTGCACATCAAAGGCGCATGACAAGTCGTAGCCCATGTTTTCCAATGATAACATATATATATATATATATATATTCATATATATGTGCGACTAAAAGTCGCAGCCACTTCCAAGTGGTTCATGCACTACTTTGGTCCGATTTTCATGCAACTTGAGGGCCATAGACTTCAATGTTAACCCTCAAAAGTTGCATGAAAGTCATACCTGAATATTTTACTTGCAACAGTGGATCCAACTTTGCAGAGGGACAAGAGATCGCATCTAAGTCACACCCATCCAAAGTTGCCGCAAAGTTGCACTCCAAAGTCATGCAACTTTGGAGTTGTACAAGTCTGTATGGAGCCTTAAAGGGGAAGTTCCGCTTTATTTCCTCCGCCCCTTCCTCTTTTTCTTTTGAAACTTTTTTTTTTGCTTCCACTTCCTAGGCAATTCCAGCAGAAGTTTGCAACCCCGCCCTTTTTTGCCCGCAACCTTCAGGGCAGGGGTGACCCATCCATTAAAGGCGCACGGGCGATGCCCCCCCCTTCCATCGCCGACTCCCCTATCCATGCGTCCGGCCCCTTTCAGGACACCAGCGCATGGATTCCAATGTGGAGGGGCTTTTTATTTAAAGCACCTATTAGAGCCAGAGGATCTAATAGGCTTCAATATAGGGTGGGCTCGGGTCGCAGAGAGTGCGCTCAGAGCCCACCCTGGTGTGTTACAACAGTGAATCAATATTCGCTGTTGTAACACTGATCCTCCTCCTGGCCAATCAGGAAGCTGGTTTTGACAGCGGTCACCCGATTGGCTGAAAGGACAGGCTATTCTATTGGACGCCTAGGAGGAAGAGAGAGGAGCCGCATGCCGAAGCCGCTGTGATGCATAGAGGACACAGGAGCTGCTGCACGCTGCCCATAGGAGCTCGCAACATGCCACTCGTAGAAGGCTGCAATCTGCCCATAGGAGCCCACAAACTGGCCACTACCCGCCGCCCATAGGAGCCCGCAACCCACAGCCCATAGGAGCCCGCAACACGTCACTCACTTGTAGGAGCCTGCAACCCGCCCATAGGAGTCCATAACCTGACCATTTCCTGCTGCCCGTAGGAGCCCGCAACACGCCGCTCGTAGGAGCCTGCAATCCGCCCATAGGAGCCCACAAGCTGACCAATACCCACCTCCCCTAGGAGCCTGCAACCCGCTGCTCATAGGAGCCTGCAACATGCCACTCATAGGAGCCTGCAACCCGCCCATAGGAGCCCACAACCTGGCCACTGCCTGCTGCTCATAGGAGCCTGCAACACGCCGCTCGTAGGAGCCCGCAACCCGCTCATAGGAGCCCACAACCTGGCCACTGCCTGCTGGCCATAGGAGCCTGCAACATGCCACTCGTAGGAGCCCGCAACCCGCTCATAGGAGCCCACAACTTGGCCACTGCCCACCGCCCATAGGAGTCCGCCTGCCTGCAACCGATGGGGTAAGTGCCGTGGTAGGTGGGTGCCACCGGCCGACCGGAGGGTGGTTGTTTGCTGCCCCCCCCATAAAAAAAAACACCAGCCGCCACTGCTTCAGGGATATGTCTCAGGTCCCAGCAGGCTGTAGGACCATTTACACAGCACAGTGTGGAGCCGGCGGTGAAGCCACAAGGAATCAGCCGAATTCTCACGTCGGGATCCAAAGACTGGCAAAGGACCGGCAGAACACATCTTCTGTACACTTGAAGCAAGAGTTTAAAAAATAGCTTTGCACAAAACATAGGTGGACGCATTCTGGAGTTTAAGGGAGCACTTCTATAGTTTGACACCGATTATTTTATTTTTCTTCTCAATCAATCCACAGAACCAGAAAGCAGTAACTACCATTCCTCTGGTTATTCTACAACATTCTGCACCAGCAACCAATTCATTCAGTGATGGAGTGGCAGGGGTTACTGCAGAGCAGCACCAAAGTTGAGGCATGATTTCAATAGGTGCCCAACAACAAAAAAGAGGATTTAAAGAGTAATTAAGGTATTTGTAGAGACGCTGTAGCCTGTACTTAAGAAGTAATGGTATTTTAAAACACAATTGAATATATTGCAGCTTACCAATCATTAGATGTGGTGGCTGAATTTGTTTTCTTTTTTTAAACTCTTTTTTCCCTCTGTTTTCACCTGATGATCTGGCCAGTAACACACCTCCTGTATTAGAGTGTTCCCACTCCGGATGAAGGAGTACAGGGGGCCCAGCAGACAGCAGCTTTGTCAGTCCGGGGGTAGGATAGTATTAGATACAAACAGATTACAAACAGATTTAAATACACTAACAAATCAAAGCCAAACTCCAGCTCACACTTTATCATGAGTTACTGCAAACTGTTTTTTTCTTTCCTTTTGAAATAAATGTTTTTCATGAATAAGTAAAAGCTTAACATTATAAGCACTTGCCAGTGTTAAATGGTCTGTCTTGTAAAATGATACATCTAGAAGAGAGCTTGTTCTTTTGAAAAACAATAGACTTACTGGCCGGATCACCAGATGAAAATAGAATAAAGAAAGCCTGAAAAGGAAAACGAATGCAGACATCACATTTAAGAATCAGTAAGCTGCAATATAATAAATATTTGCTTTTGGGTTTAATACCTTTTTTAAGTTTGGCGCGCCATGGACCCTGTCAATGGTTTTGCAATTGGGCTTTGACCTGAATCACTGGAGCAGTTTCCTAATGTGCAAGTATACACTCCATGCTTGCATAGTATGGCAAACTTATTTTCTAATAAATTTAGTAAAAGTTGTGGCACTCTTTTTTTTTTCTGCTTTTGTGTGCGAATATGATAAAATGAGCTATGCAAGTTTCTTCTCAGGGATAACTGAATACCGGAGGTAGAAGATGTCACAATAGCAGAAAAGGTGAGATCCTTGCCCCCCCTCATTGCTCTACCAATACCACTTCCATCTTCTTCTGGTGTTCTTCTGGGTCTTCTTTCCTCAGCCATTGCTTGGCCACTAGCACATGCACATAAGAGTTGCATTGTTCCAGAACCTGGTTCTTAATTGTGGGGTTATAGAGGGTACTGCAAACGTGACACAGCAGTATGTCATTTTAAAGCCCAACTCCAAGATTTAGACAAAATCTACCATAGCAATGCTCCCCCAATACCTCTCAAGGCAAGGGTAACTGCTCATTCAGTTTAGTGGTCCAGGAAAAGGGAGTTATGCCATGTACACATGATCAGAATTTTGATCTGAAAAACCTTGGATGTTTTTTTCGACGGAATTCCGCTCAAGCTTGGCTTGCATACACACGGTCACGCAAAAGTTCTCTGAACTTTCGACCGTCAAGAACGGGGTGACAACACGTACGACGGCACTAGAAAAAGGAAGTTCCTATACGAAGCGTGCCACCCTTTGGGCTCCTTCTGCTAACCAGACCGTGCACTTGATTCTGAGCATGCGTGTTTTTTTGCACATCGGAATTGCATACAGACAAAAGGAATTTTCGATAGGAACTTTTTCCGATGGAAAAATAGAGAACCTGCTCTCAATCTTTTGCTGGCAGAAATTCCGCCAGCAAAAGTCCGATGGAGCATACACACGGTCGGAACTTCCGACCAAACGCTCGCATAGGACTTTTGCTGGCGGAATTTCCGATCGTGTGTACGCAGCATTATACTTAATAGTCCTGCATTGTATGTGATGATGCCAATGGAATGCTCACAGCCCCAAGTTCCAGAGGGAGGGGAAGAGAGCACTGGAGTCGGCCAGAGTGGGTGCAGGGTAAGTATTGCAACCTCTTCAGCCCCCCTTAATCCGAATAAGCATTTGACCCCTGCAGGGGGGGGGGGGGAGTTCGTTCTCTAATTCCTGGAGTTGGGCTTCCTGATAACAAGAAGGGAAATATTTCTCTTCTACCAAAAATCCTATCTGTTATCAGCTTGTGAAATAAAGTTTGCTCAACTTTTCTTATAACTAAAGACAAAATATTTTTTTCTTTAGTTTTGGAGTTTTGGAGTGTGAAAATTTTTATTCCTGTCTGCGTTCCCTGTTGGAGAGATTTACTGTTTCTCTTTATCCTGGTGACCATTTTCCAAAGAAATGGGAAATTAAAGATGTAACAGTTTACAGATCAGGAGGTGAGAGGAAATCTTTCAATGGGGACACTAGTTACCGTTACAAATGGTCTAAGGGGGGATTTCTCCATGTATTCAGGGATTTCCTCTCATCTCCTGTTAGGTTTTGGGACAGAAGGTAAAGAGAACTCTCAATAAAGGGATACATACAGAAAAAAATGTGGCATGAGATGAATGTGGCATAGGAAGAACTTCTACAGCACGGGGGAATCTTTGCTTACAGAATAGCCAATTGAGGGCATGTGCTTAGGTTGCTGGGCTTGTGGGCCAAATGCCATGTGGCTTGGGTGTCAGTGTGGAAGTTGGGCCTTGTTGGATCTCCCACAAAGAGGACTGTAAGGCTGGGTTCACAATGAAGCAAGGAGCAGCTCACAGCAGGGGTCCAGTGGGTCCCTGGTCACCGTTTCAGGTCTGATTTCAGTCCAAATTTGTAGCTGAATTCGGACCTGAAATGGGCCGGAAGACGCACAGGACTCCTGTGCAATTCGCACCAGAGCCGTTTCAGAGATGTGTGAACCGGCTCCATAGAGAGCCGGTCACAATCTCCTGACTTGTGAATTGGATGCGGGAAAACCCGCATACAATTCGCAATAGTGTGAACCAAGCCTAAATCAGTAGACCTGAGTAGGACACTTCTGGGCTTGAGGAAACATGTGAATCCAACCCTACTATCCCACAATGCAATGTCTGATTCATAAATGATCCATTATTGTAACCTCCTCTCATGTTGGTGTTCAAGACCTCTCCATCCTTTGAAACCCAAGCTGTATGGCTTTCTCTTACTATGTCTGCCTTTAGGCAGTCCTTGATATCCTGATATCCTGCTTCCAGCTAACAACTGCAATTTTACTTTCTCCATCAACCCATCGGCCCCACATTTATTACCTTTTGTATCACTTGCCCTTCTTTTTAGATTGTAAGCTTGTAGGTGGGTGCAGTCTACTTTTTCCACTGTAAGCGGTGGTCATCCTCAGCGACAGCGCAGTTAGAGAAGAAGTCAAGGGGAACATGGTTCCTCTCTGGCTTTCTGGGTCAACGCGTAGGCTATCTGGTTGGATGCTGCCACCCCGTGTAAATCTAGCAGCCATCTTGTACCAGGCAGAGCCTATTTAAGGCCCTGGATCCCAGGCTTGGTGCACTTTTTTTGTGAGTGGGTAGGGTAGGGACAGGTACCCCGTCTGCTAGGGACAGAATTAGTGGCAGGGAAAAGGTCCTGACAAGGAGGGAAAGCATAAGGCTCCCAACTTCTCTGGACATCTTCCCACTTGGACACGAGATGGCCAGGCCGTGTTCTTTACCTCCTAGCAGGCGCTGTTAGTTTGGCTGACACCTGCTCTCTACATGCTGTTCGACCCGTGAGTGTTCTTGGTTAATCTGTCTTCCCACCGGGTTTATTGTGAACTGTCTTTGCATTATTTCAATACAAGTTCTTTCATTGCCCTTGAACTGTGTGTGTTATTGCCGCTGCACTGTGGTGCACCCCACCTATGAGCTGGGCTTTCCTAACCCTCTTGTTCTGTCTTTAATTGTACTGTAACTGTACTTGCTTTATTCTGTAAAATCCTGTAAATGCTAATAATAATAAGCCCAATTGCTGTTGCCTGGGGGTGTGGGTTGGAGCATTGCGCTGAGTTTTTTCGATCTCAGCAAAAACAGGTTACCTGGCAGTGGAAGGGCTGGTGGGAAAACGTATGAAAAGTGTGAAAACTTAGTACCTACAGCTCACTTAACCTTTTACATTGCCTAGTATGGTAAAATTAGAGGTTTACTTTAAACCCTGAACTTTTGATTTCCTAGAAAGAGCAGAGAACATTGTCAAGCTAGTGAAAGGAAACCAGCCGCATGTATTTACTGTAAGAGAAATATCCCTTTCAAAACGATTCAGTGATCCAGCCACCTTCCACCAGACCATCACAAACCTTTTGCAGTTATGTACACAGTTTAATCCCTCTGATCCCTAACCAACCAGAAATGTAGGAGAAACACAAACAAACTGTAAGCCAGCTTGATGGGTTTCAGAATTTTTCAGGGCACTGGCAGGCCTATGTGCTGCAATCCAGGGGGGCTGACTTTATTCTTGTGTATACAATTCTGACATGAAATGTGGAGAGAATTGCCTGGAGAAATGCCAGCTTAGCATATTTCAGAAAATGTATATACAGTCCAGCTCTTAGTTTACAAAGCTTTGCATTGCATAGGTTGCATTGTGGATATTTTTCAGCTTTTGGACTCACTTAGTGGCCTGAGGAGTAGAGATGTATGAGCCTTTGAGCCATAGTGACAGGGGCTCTTGACTGCTGGGTACATGGTAGAATCCTTCAACATATTCCTCTAATTATCCAAAGAAATTGTAAGTGATTGGCTGGATCTTAAGGAAAGGGGTGTGTCTGAAGGGGGCTAGATAACTGGGGGTTTTTGCAGAGGTCACACTCATCTGAAGCTACATCAGCCTATGGACATCCTACAGACTTTAAGATCTTCACGGCCTACCTCCTACTATGTCACTATTACCAACTTATTAGAGATAATCTGGCTGATTCTTTCAGCTTGTTTTGGTTAGTTTTATGTCTGTCATTAATAGTGATGAGCCTGGGTTTGGTCCGAAGTTGTATTAAGTTGAACCCAAAAGGAAACTGTCATTCCTGGGCCAATGGGCTGCAGCTGGACATTCCCTGCCCCACAGCTACATATACACAAAAGGTCAAGAAAGCATGTGACATCATTGACCTAATAAAACCCAAGAATATTGGGTGTGGCTTAATAGTGGCTGTAGTGGTGTATTGCCATGGCTATAATGACTTTATTGCAATAATATGGAGTTAGATTTTTAAGCTATGTGTTGTTACAAGCTAAGGCTTTACCCATTGATATGGATTTGTACCAGTTGGACTGGTAGAGAGGAATGATGCAATAGGAAGCTGGGGGGGAGGCGATTATGTTTTGAAACAAGCATTTGGAGAGACAAAGGTGGTTGTGTTAGGAAGGACGAAGAGGCAAGACACGTGTGTTGGAAGCTCGAGAACTTTCGACACCTTTTGAGTTGGACTCTGGGAAAAGAACGATGAAGGACATTACATCTTTACCAATAAGTTGGTAACTTGTTTTGTTTATTTATTGCATACATATATTGTACATGCTTATATTTTGCTAGAAAGGATAATTGGGTTGTGCATGTTGTAGGCATATTTTGTAAGCTATGAATTGTGTTGTATTGTGTATCCTACAGTTGTATGTGCAGCTTTTCTGTTTAGTAAATCATTGATACACTACAGAAGTCTAAGCTTCCTTGGTTTTACTGCAAGAACCTTAATACATAGATGCAAGCAAAACAAGTGGCCAGTATTGTCTACATGGGGCAGGACCTGAGCGGGGAGGGGACAATCTTTCCCTGTGTCACTCTGCATAATACATAAGTGGAGTTGAGGGTCAGAACAAGTCTTTTCAGGCAATGGGCTCCAGGACGCTGCCTGGATTTTGCAGGATTTCTGTGACTTCATAGAAATCTATTGATGATCACGTGGAATCCAGGGCGGTTGAGAGGTATGCTAAAGCACATTGTGAGAAGCTCACAGTGTACAGTGATATCAGAAAAAGTAATTGAAGTACAGGAGAGGAGCCTCTATAAATGTGCAAGCCTGAAGGGAAGACTGGAGTTCAGCTTTAAACAGCATTGCCTAAATACTAATACCATTTCCATTGTCATTTATAAATATTTGAGTGTTTGGATCAGCAATTTCATTTTGATCTATCAAATAACTGAAGGACACAGTAATATTTCAGTAGTGAAATGAGGTTTATTGGATTAACAGAAAATGCACAATATGCATCAAAACAAAATTAGACAGGTGCATAAATTTTGGCACCCCAACAGAAAAATCACATCAATATTTAGTAAAGCCCCCTTTAGCAGAAATAACAGCCTCTAGACACTTCCTATAGCCTGTAATGAGTGTCTGGATTCTGGATGAATGTATTTTGGACCATTCCTCCTTACAAAACATCTCCAGTTCAGTTAGATTTGATGGTTGCCGAGCATGGACAGCCCGCTTCAAATCACCCCACAGATGTTCAATGATATTCAGGTCTGGGGACTGGGATGGCCATTCCAGAACATTGTACTTGTTCCTCTGCATAAATGCCCGAGTAGATTTTGAGCAGTGTTTTGGGTCGTTGTCTTGTTGAAATATCCAGCCCCGGCGTAACTTCAACTTTGTAACTGATTCCTCAACATTATTCTCAAGAATCTGCTGATATTGAGTGGAATCCATGCAACCCTCAACTTTAACCAGATTCCCATTACCGGCACTGGCCACACAGCCCCACAACATGATGGAACCTCCACTAAATTTTACTGTGGGTAGCAAGTGTTTATCTTGGAATGCTGTGTTCTTTTTCCGCCATGCATAACGCCCCTTGTTATGACCAAATAACTCAATCTTTGTTTCATCAGTCCACAGCACCTTATTCCAAAACGAAGCTGGCTTGTCCAAATGTGCGTTTGCATACCTCAAGCGACTCCGTTTGTGGCGTGTGTGCAGAAAAGGCTTCTTTCGCATCACTCTCCCATAGAGCTTCTCCCTGTGCAAAGTGCGCTGAATTGTTGAAGGATGCACAGTGACACCATCTGCAGCAAGTTGATGTTGTAGGTCTTTGGAGGTGGTCCGTGGGCTGTTTTTGACCGTTCTCACCATCCTTCGCCTTTGCCTCTCCAATATTTTATGTGGCCTGCCACTTCTGGCCTTAACAAGAACTGTGCCTGTGGTCTTCCATTTCCTCACTATGTTCCTCACAGTGCACACTGACAGCTTATATCTCTGTGATAACTTTTTGTAGCCTTCCCCTAAACCATAATGTAGAACAATCTTTGTTTTCAGGTCATTTGAGAGTTGTTTTTAGGCCCCCATGTTGCCACTCTTCAGAGGAGAGTCAAAGAGAACAACAACTTGCAATTGGCCACCTTAACCACTTCACTACCCGCCTATAGTAATATGATGTCCTGGGATGGGATCTCCCATCCTGGGTGGACGTCATATGACGTCTTGGGATTCCCGGCCATCTAGGGGGCGCGCGCGCCCACCGCGCTGCTCGGGACCCGGTGCGTGTGCCCGGCGGTCGGGATGGCCGCCGAGCACCCGCGATTGCCCGTTAACCGGGCCGGACCGTGGATCTGTGTGTGTAAACACACAGATCCACAGCCTGTCAGCTCTGAGGAGAGCGATCTGTGTTCCCAGAACGGAGGAACACTGATTGGTCTCCTCCCCTTGTGCGTCCCCTCCTCCTTCAGTTAGAATCATTCCCTAGGAAACATATTAACCCCTCCCCGCCCCCTAGTGGTTAACCCCTTCACTGCCTGTCACATTTACACAGTAATCAATGCAATTTTATAGCATTGATCGCTGTATAGATGTGAATGGTCCCAAAAATGTGTCAAAAGTGTTCGATGTGTCCACCATAATGTCGCAGTCACGAAAAAAAATCGCGATCGCCGCTAAAAAAATAAATATTTTTTTTTTTAAAATGCCATAAATCTATCCCGTATTTTGTAGACGCTATAACTTTTGCGCAAACCAATCAATATACGCTTATTGTGATTTTTTTTTACCAAAAATATGTAGAAGAATACGTATCGGCCGAAACAATTAGTTTTTAGCCGAGGAAAAAATTTGTTTTTTTTAAAGAAAATTGGGATATTTATTATAGCAAAAAGTAAAAAATATTGTGTTTTTTTCTAAATTGTCGCTCTTCTTTTGTTTATAGCGCAAAAAAAAAAAAACGCAGAGGCGATCAAATACCACCAAAAAAAAGCTCTATTTGTGGGGAAAAAAGGACGTCAATTTTTTTTGGGTACAACGTCGCATACCGCGCAATTGACGTTTAAAGTGCGACAGCGCTGAAAACTAAAAATTGGCCTGGGAAGGGAGGGGGTGAAATTGCCCTGTATTGAACCGGTTAAATACCTTTTCTCTTGATTGGATGCACCTGTCTATGAAGTTCAAGGCTTAAGGCTCGGTTCACACATGGGCGGCACGACTTGCAGGTCGCCTCAGCGAGGCGACCTGCAAACGACTGCCGGGGCGACTTGCGAGACGACTTCTGCATAGAAGTCTATGCAAGTCGCCCCAAGTCGCCCCCAAAGTAATACAGGAACCTTTTTCTAAGTCGGAGCGACTTGCGTCGCTCCGATTAGAACGGTTCCATAGCACAGAACGGGAGGCGACTTGTCAGGCGACTAGGTCGCCTGACAAGTCGCCCCAGTGTGAACCGAGCCTTATGAGCTCACCAAACCAATTGTGTGTTCCAATTAATCAGTGCTAAGTAGTTACAGGTATTCAAATCAACAAAATGACAAGGGTGCCCAAATATATGCACCTGTCTAATTTCGTTTTGATGCATATTACGCATTTTCTGTTAATCCAATAAACCTTATTTCACTACTGAAATATTACTGTGTCCTTCAGTTATTTGATAGATCAAAATGAAATTGCTGATCCAAACACCCAAATATTTATAAATGACAATCATGGAAATTGTCAGGGATTCCTAAACTTTTGCATACAACTGTATTTCGGGTCGCACACACCAATTAGCCATAACATTATGACTACTGGCAGGTAAAGTGAATAACATTGATTATCTCATGACAATAGCATCTGAAATTGGGTGAGATACATTAGGCAGCAAGTGAATATGTTGTCCCTGAAGTTGATGTGCTGAAAGCAGAAAAAGTGGGCCTAACCCTAACCCTAATGATTTGAGCAACTTTGACAAGAGCCAAATAGTAATGGCTAAACGACCGGATCTCCACAACTACCGCTCTTGTGGGATGTTCCAGGTCTGCAGTGGTCAGAATCTACCAAAAGTGGTCCAAGGAAGGAAAACCAGCAAACCGGTAACATGGTTGGCCAAGGCTCATTGATGCATGTGGGACTTAAAGGCTGGCCCTTGTAGTCTGACTCATTAGGAGAGCTACTGTAGCTCAAATTGCTGAAAAAGTTAATGCACAGCGCACAGTGTATCGCAGTTTGTTGCATATGTGGCTGTGTAGCTGCAGACTGGTCAGGATGCCCATGCTGACCCATGTCCACAGCCAAAAACACCTAAAATGGATACGTGAGCATCACAACTTGACCACGGAGCAATGGAAGAAGGTAATCTGGTCTGATCAATTCAATAATGGTTTGAGGAACACAACAATAAATTTGACGTGTTGACCTGGCCTCCTAATTCTCAATCCAATCGAGCATCTGTGGGATGTGCCAGAAAAACAAGTCCGATCCATGGAGACCCCATCTCACAACTTACAGGACTTAAAGGATTTGCTACTGATGGCTTGGTGCCAAAAGCCACAGCATACTTCCAGAGTTCAAGTGGAGTCCATGGAGTCCATGGCCATGTCTCGATGAGCAACAGTGAGTGGTCATACTTTTATGGCTGATTGGTATATATATATATATATATATATATATATATATAAATATATATAGTGGGGACAGAAAGTATTCAGACCCCCTTAATTTTTTTCACTCTTTGTTATATTGCAGCCATTTGCTAAAATCATTTAAGTTCCTTTTTTTTCCTCATTAATGTACACACAGCACCCCATATTGACAGAAAAACACAGAATTGTGAGCTGTGACGTCTTATATAGACATTTGTGTGGCTTTCCTAATCAATTCCAATCAGTATAATCAAATACAGCTGGACTCAAATGAAGGTGTAGAACCATCTCAAGGATGATCAGAAGAAATGAACAGCACCTGAGTTAAATTTATGAGTAACAGCAAATGGTCTGAATACTTAGGACCATGTGATATTTCAGTTTTTCTTTTTTAATAAATATGCAAAAATGTCAACAATTCTGTGTTTTTCTGTCAATATGGGGTGCTGTGTGTACATTAATGAGGAAAAACTTAAATGATTTTAGCAAATGGCTGCAATATAACAAAGAGTGAAAAATTTAAGGGGGTCTGAATACTTTCAGTCCCCACTGTATATACCATATACCATATATTGTATACAGTGCCTTGAAAAAGTATTCATACCCCTTGAAATTTTCCACATTTTGTCATGTTACAACCAAAAACGTAAATGTATTTTATTCAGATTTTTTTGTGATAGACCAACACAAAGTGGCATATAATTGCGAAGTGAAAGGAAAATGATAAATAGTTTTCAAAATGATCTATAAATAAATATGTGAAAAGTGTGGCGTGCATTTTTATTCAACCCCCTTTTACACAGATACCCCTAACTAAAATCTAGTGGAACCAATTGCCTTCAGAAGTCACTTAATTAGTAAATAGAGTCCACCTGTGTGTAATTTAATCTCAGTGTAAATACAGCTGTTCTGTGAAGCTCTCAGAGGTTTGTTAAAGAACTTTAGCGAACAAACAGCATCATAATGGAAAGAGTATGGCACAACTGCAAACCTACCAAGACATGGCCATCCACCTAAACTGACAGGCCGGGCAAGGAGAGCATTATTCAGATTAATCAGAGAAGCAGCCAGGAGGCCCATGGTAACTCTGGAGGAGTTGCAGAGATCCACAGCTCAGGTGGGAGAATCTGTCCACAGGACAACTATTAGCCGTGCTCTCCACAAATCTGACCTTTATGGAAGAGTGGCAAGAAGAAAGCCATTGTTGAAAGAAAGCCATAAGAAGTCTCGTTTGCAGTTTGCGAAAAGCCATGTGGGGGACACAGCAAACATGTGGAAAAAGGTGCTCTGGTCAGATGAGACCAAAATTGAACTTTTTGGCCTAAAAGCAATATGCTATGTATGGCGGAAAACTAACACTGCACATCACCCTGAACACACCATACCCACCGTGAAACATGGAGGTGGCAGCATCATGTTGTGGGGATGCTTTTCTTCAGCAGGGACAGGGAAGCTGGTCAGAGTTGATGGTAAGATGGATGGAGCCAAATACAGGGCAATCTTAGAAAAAAAACTGTTAGAGTCTGCAAAAGACTTGAGACTGGGGAGGAGGTTCACCTTCCAGCAGGATAACAACCCTAAACATACAGCCAGAGCTACAATGAAATATTTATTTGTTAGAATGGCTCAGCCAAAGTCCAAACCGAAATACAATTGAGAATCTGTGGCAAGACTTGAAAATTGCTGTTCACAGACTCTCTCCATCCAATCTGACAGAGCTTGAGATATTTTGCAAAGAAGAATGGGCAAAAATGTCACTCTCTAGATGTGCAAAGCTGGTAGAGACATTCCCAAAAAGACTTGCAGCTGTAATTGCAGAGAAAGGTGGTTCTACAAAATATTAACTCATGGGGGCTGAATAGAAATGCCCCCCCACACTTTTCACATATTTATTTGTAAAAAATGTTGGAAACCATTTATCATTTTTCTTCCACTTCACAATTACTGTATGTGCCACTTTGTGTTGGTCTATCACATAAAATCCCAATAAAATGCATTTACATTTTTGGTTGTAACATCACAAAATGTGGAAAATTTCAAGGGGTATGAATACTTGTTCAAGGCTCTGTACTGACTAGAATTCCTATTTCTAGATAAGCAACATGCTAACAGACACTACGCAAAAAAAATGACTTAAGGTACAGTATCTCACAAAAGTGAGTACACCCCTCACATTTTTGTAAATATTTCATCATATCTTTTCATGTGACAACACTGAAGAAATGACACTTTGCTACAATGTAGTGAATGTAGTGAGTGTACAGCTTGTATAACAGTGTAACTTTGCTGTCCCCTCAAAATAACTCAACACACAGCCATTAATGTCTAAACCGCTGGCAACAAAAGTGAGTACGCCCCTAAGTGAAAATTTCCCAATGGGGCCCAAAGTGTCAATATTTTGTGTGGCCACCATTATTTTCCAGCACTGCCTTAACCCCCTTGGGCATGGAGTTCACCAGAGCTTCACAGGTTGCCACTGGATTTCTCTTCCACTCCTCCATGACGACATCACGGAGCTGGTGGATGTTAGAGACCTTACGCTCCTCCATCTTCCATTTGAGGATGCCCCACAGATGCTCAATAGGGTTTAGGTCTGGAGACATGCTTGGCCAGTCCATCACCTTTACCCTCAGCTTCTTTAGCAAGCCAGTGGTCATCTTGGAGGTGTGTTTGGGGTTGTTATCATGTTGAAATACTGCCCTGTGGCCCAGTCTCCGAAGGGAGGGGATCATGCTCTGCTTCAGTATGTCACAGTACATTTTGTCATTCATGGTTCCCTCAATAAACTGTAGCTCCCCAGTGCCGGCAGCACTCATGCAGCCCCAGACCATGACACTCCCACCACCATGCTTGACTGTAGGCAAGACACACTTGTCTTTGTACTCCTCACCTGGTTGCCGCCACACACGCTTGACAACATCTGAACCAAATAAGTTTATCTTGGTCTCATCAGACCACTGAACATGGTTCCAGTAATCCATGTCCTTAGTCTGCTTGTCTTCAGCAAACTGTTTGCGGGCTTTTTTTTGCATCTTCTTTAGAAGAGGCTTCCTTCTGGGACGACAGCCATGCAGACCAATTTGATGCAGTGTGCAGTGTATGATCTGAGCACTGACAGGCTGACCCTCCACCTCTTCAACCTCTGCAGCAATGCTGGCAGCACTCATACGTCTATTTCCCAAAGACAACCTCTGGATATGAAGCTGAGCATGTGCACTCAATTTCTTTGGTCGACCATGGTAAGGCCTGTTCTGAGTGGAACCTGTCCTGTTAAACCACTGTATGGTCTTGGCCACCGTGCTGCAGCTCAGTTTCAGGGTCTTGGCAATCTTCTTATAGCCTAGACCATCTTTATGTAGAGCAGAAAATATATAGACCATCTTTATGTAGAGCAGAAAAGATATAAAAAAATATTTACAAAAATGTGAGGGGTGTACTCAGTTTTGTAAGATACTGTACATAAGAAAATCCGTCATCTTCCCACTAGCTTGACGTTGAACACTTAAATGTAAACTTTGCAAATATCTCTTTGGCTTTTGATTATAAAATGCGGACATGTTTATTTTGGTTGGATGCCCTAGACAAACATGAGCCATATTGCGAATTCAAAATTTTCTCTGACATCAAAAATGGACGAAGAGAAGACAATACAGACTCTGTGTGATTCATGGGAAAGTTCTCTTGCTAAATATAGTCCAGCAGAAAATAAAAATTAAGATAATTGCTCAGACTGCTTGTTTAAGTCATTATACTACAGATGTCCTACATCATTGGCATGTAGCATCAGAGTCTAGGGATTGTGGATCGCAATTTCGCAAGAGCAGATATTCAAGTTGCATTGTCAGTCATCCTATATTTACTTAAAAATTTCGGAAATGTATCTCTTTTATGGATCAGGCCCCGAAAATCTACCAGGATGACTACTCCTAGCAAGTAAATTTGTGAGGAACAACCCTGTCTAAACTCTAGGGTGCTACAAGTAGATTTCTGGTAAATCAACAGGTATTTTTCTATACTTGCAGGGCCTTTAAAGCAATAAAAGACAGGAAATTATTAATGTATTTCAGAGATGTACTGCATATGTATATTTTTTATATTTTGCCCTGACATAACCCTTCTAGATGCTATTCAAAACTAAAAAAAAACTAAAAAAAAAAAAGGTCTAAACATTACACTAGAACACCAATAGCACTGGTTTTAAAACTCCGCAGTAGACCACCAATGACCGGGAATGGCTTACATATATTGTTCTGGAATACGTTGTCATAACATTAAATGGTAAACACGGAAAAAAGAATCTTGGTAACACAGAAGAAGCTATTTTCCTGTACAGAACATTCATTAGCGAGGTCTGGCGCCCTAAGTTCTGTGCCCATGAAAACAATAATAAGGAATATCCCAGCTAGTCAGAGAATAACAGGATAAGCAAAGAGGAAAGTCTTCAATGCCGTCTTTTTGTATAAAGCTGACCTATGAATGAACTGTTGACTTAAAAGCTCAATCCGAAATGCTGAAGTACTGGAAGTAATAGGAAGTAACACACAATTGTGATGAAGCAGATGTTTCTTCTCAACGATGACCATGATGATGACCATAATGGGGACATCTAGGATCAGACATGAGCGATCGCAACAGTATTTACAACCTTGCTTTTCTAAGCATCTATGAACTGTGCCACCTTATTATAAGGCCCCAGATCATTCTTTTCTAAGCATCTATGAACTGTGCCACCTTATTATAAGGCCCCAGATCATTGTCTTTACCTATGAACAATTTACAATGGAAAAAGAACATTTTTAAACAAAATAATTAAAATAAACCATACCATAAAGAAACTCTCAATATTTCAAGAGCATTAAACATAGGGGGTGATTTACTAAAGACAAACAGACTGTGCACTTTGCAAGTGCAGGTGCTCCAAAGCTTAATAATTTAGCTGAAGCTCTGCTGATTTCTAAAATCCAATTTTTTTAAATGTTTCTTGCATGTGATTGGGTATTCGTTGTAAAGTGAAGCTCTGCCTCATTTATTAAGCTCTGGAGCAACCGCACTTGGAAGAGTGCAACTGCACTTGAAAAGTGGACAGTCTGTTTACCTTTAGTAAATCAAAGCCCCCCAAGTTACATGCATTTACAACACCCCTTCCAACCTTTTGAGAAGGAAAAAACTCTGGGAAGTAGACCAAATCCACCCATGCAGTGCCCCCCTTGCAAAAGTTAATTTAATCTAAGGGTGCAGAGGTAAAGTGTATTAATTACCCTATCCCTAGGCCAGCAGGCTTCAGTGCCTCTCTCTTCTACCTCAAGCTCCGGTCTGTGGGTGGACCCATGATGTCATCACAGACAGTGCAGGGCTATTAGCCTTTGATGATATGTGGAAGAGCAAACATTCAACCAGGGTCAGTGGCACCTTAGAGAGGTGGCATCGCTGGACTGGTGGCATAGATGAAGGAGGCCTGATGGAGTCAGGAATAAGGCAGGGTGGAGGGGGGTGTATATTTGTATATAAGTGTATATTTGGTCTAATTGCCAGAGTTCAACTTTAAAGGGGCATATTAATTATTTTAACATGAGGCATTTCAGCACTGCTCTGGCACAAATTAATATATGATCTCTGTCTGTAGTATAAGAAATTACACTTCCTGTGAAGAAACTACATTTCCCACAATCCTTGCACTGGTGCAGGTGAGAACTGAACAGTAATTACTGTAGATCTGACACAGACACAAACAAGCGGAGCAATTAACAGAAAAATTACCATGCAGTGTTTAATCACATTTAGCACATTTGTGATGCAACACAGAGGAAATGGGGAAGCGTAGATTGGACATTTTTAATTATTTTTATGGTCTTTGCAAAAAAGTTGGGAAAAAAACTTTTAGAATTATTTTTCTTGTATCTTTCTTGGGTGCCTAAAAAGTCCTATGTATTTATTACAAACAATATATATATAGGATATAGCACACCAATTTGAAAAATAATCTTTCTGTTTCATAGTGTACTGGGGCCCTTCTTCAACCTTTTCCACTAAAAACTACTGTAATTGGGCCCTTCTTCCACTGACTGCTAATGTAAGGAACATTTTTTCCACAGAACACTACAAAGGGTAATGGGGCCCTTCTTCCACTGATCACCAATGTAAGGAGTATTTTTCCCATTAAACACTAGTGTAATGGGGCCCTTCTTCCACGGATCACCAATGTAAGGAGCAGTGGTGGCTGGTGCTCAATATTTTGGGGGGGCAAACAAACATGCCCCCCTTAATCACACCGCTGCCCCCCCGCCACGGTAGGCAGACAGGAAGGAGGCGGTGATCAGAGGCCTTACCTTAAGAGCTTGGTTCACCCAGTTCCCCTGACTGCTGGTCACAGGCAGTGCAAGATTCTTCTCCTCCTGGCTGAACAGGTAGTGGGGTCCTGAGACTCTCTGGCCAATTGGGTCCCAGGACCCGCTTCCTGATTGGCTGGGAGGAGAATCAGGAAGACAATAGCGCTTATTAATGCGCTATTGTCACACAACTGGGTGGGCTCTGCGCCCCAAGCCCACCCTTTTTTGAAACAATTAAAGCCTCAGACTCTAATCACGTGCTTCAAAAAAAAAAAAAATTAGTTGAAATCCATGCGTCTGGCGCCCTGCATGAAGATTATGAATATGGATTAAGGGGGCGGCGCCCCTGCGCCCCTTATGGACGGGCTGCCACTGGTAAGGAGTATTTTTCCCACTGAACACTAGTGTAATGGGGCCCTTCTTCCACTAATATAAGGAGGTTCTTCTCACAGTGACTATCAATCTAAGAGGGTCCTTCACCACTGGCCACCAATGTAAGGTAACATTTAACTGCCCACTAATGTAAGAGGGGCAATACACTGGCTACCTGTGTGAGGAAAATGGTGCCGCACTCCTATAAAAACCAATGTTACTGTCTCTTTAAATCCACCTTATCATCATAAAGCATAAATATCAAAAGTTCATAAACAAACAGTCTTTCAATGCCCTTAGGTGCATATATGGTTGTAGAAATCACCAATTCCAGCAAATATATTAAAAAGTTGCTAAAGTTTTCCAAAAGTGCACAGAAATCAATGGTGTCCACCACTGTAATTTAACATTCTTCATGCAATGGTGATTTTCCCCTCACCCGATGTGCCCTCACCTGGGGAATAAGACCAAAGAATGGTCCCACTGTGGTGATCTTTAATGATGTTCCACTCCTATGGCTACCTCTCTGTTAATGAACTCCTCTACTTGGGGTCAGACTTCCACTCATCCATATCACCAAAAGAGAATACTATACATAGTGCCTATCCTTTTTTAAAATAAACTGGTCTTTAGTTAAATAATAATAATAACCAATGTCCAGACCACTCACATTTGCATAGTGCTGTCGAAGCTTTTGGCCAAAAGTAACAATCCAGTGTGATATGCTTTACCACAATCCTCGTTGGGGAGGGACATTCTGATGTCACACCAGATTCACATATGTTCTGTTTATCATTATCATTGAAAGTGTAAGTAAAAGAAAATCCCAAATTTTGGCTTGTCCCCGGAAAAGTCATTGAGGGGAAATCTTCCGATAGGGACACTAGTTCTTGGGACCTCCGGGTACCCAATGAATTCTCCTAATTTGCAGGGATTTCCTCTCACTTACTGTTTGGCCATGGTACAGGATGTGAAGGGAACTCTCTACAATGGGATATAGATGATGAGAAAAAATCTGACAGGGGTTATAACACTCCCTTGCTCTAGCCATAATGGAAAAAAAAAAAAGTTTTGACTATAGTCCTACTTTAACAGCTTCCCGACCGCCGCACACCAGTGTACGTCGGCAGAATGGCACGGGTGCGCAAAAGGGCGTACCCGTACGTCCCTTCGTAAACCCGGGCTAGAGGGAGCGCACGCGCCTGCCGCGCACCGCGAGAACGTGCCCGCGGATTTCGGGGACTCGGTGTCTGCCGGTGGCCCGTGATCGAGGAGAGGCAGAACGGGGAGATGCCTATGTATACAAGGCATTTCCCTGTTCTGCCTAGTGACATGACAGGGATACATATCGGCCTAAACTGAGAAAGAAATTTGTTTTTTTATATATTTTTGGAGGATTTTTTGGAGGATATTTATTATAGCAAAAATTAAAAAATATTGCTTTTTTTTTCAAAATTGTCGCTCTTTTTTTGTTTATAGCGCAAAAAATATAAAACCGCAGAGGTGATCAAATACCACCAAAAGAAAGCTCTATTTGTGGGAGAAAAAGGACATCAATTTTGTTTGGGTAATACGTCGCACGACCGCGCAATTGTCAGTTAAAGCAACGCAGTGCCGAATCTCAAAAAATTCTCTGGTCAGGAAGGGGGTAAATTCTTCCTGAGCTGAAGTTGTTTAAATTGGCTCTGCCTGACCCAAGAGTCACATGAGGCGCCTTTCCCAGTGACCCAGGAAGCCATAGAGGAACTATGTTTCTCTTGACTTCCTCTACAGCTGAAGGGCCGCTGTGCGTGAGCGCCAACTGCAGTGGAGAAAGTAGACTGCACCTGCCTATATGTGTGGGGAAAAGACACTGTGGGTGTTATTTAACCACTTGCCGACCAGCCACTGTATATACAGTATACGGCGGCAGGCCGTCTCAATAGGGCAAACCGCCATACCCGTACGGCAGTCCGTGCATGTGACACTGTGGGCGCGTGGGCGCGTGCGCGCCGCCCACTGCATGCCGCGGGAGCGCGGCCGTGGGTCCTGCAGACTCGATGTCCACCAGCGACCCGCGATCGCGGTACATAGAGAGGCAGAACAGGGATCTGCCTACGTAAATAAGGCAGATCCCCGTTCTGACAGGAGACATCATGGAGATCCGCTGTTCCCAGTGAACATTTCTATGTTGTACCAGGCAGCCGAGCTACACACAGAGTGAACACACCCAGGGAACACAGTTAAACCTTTAATTGCCCCCTTCCCTGCCAGTGTCATTTATACAGTGATCAGTGCATTATTTTAGCACTGATCAATGTAATAATGTCACTGGTCCCCAAAAAAGTGTCACTTAGGGTCAGATTCGTCTGCTGCAATGTCGCAGTGCCGCTAAAAATTGCAGATCTCGGCCATTACCAGTAAAAACATAAAAATAAAAGTCCATAAATCTTTCCCATAGTTTATAGACACGATAACTTTTGCCCAAACCAATCAATATACACGTTGCAATATGCAATTTTTTTTTTTAACAAAAATATGTAGAAGAATATATATTGACCTAAACTGATGAATACATTTTTTTTTTTGGATATGTATATTAGCAGAAAGAGAAAAATATATCTTTTTTTTTAATTATAGCGCAAAAAATAAAAACCGCAGAGATGATCAAAAGAAAGCTCTATTTGTGGGGGAAAAAAAAGGACATCAATTTTGTTTGGGTACAACGTCGCACGACTGCGCAATTGTCAGTTAAAGCAACGCAATGCCGTATCGCAAAAAATGGCCTGGTCATTAAGAGGGTAAAACCTTCCAGGGTCAAAGTGGTTAATAAAGGTAGAGAGTGCAAAATCTGGTGCAGCTGCGCATGGAAACCAATCAGCTTCCAGGTTTTATTGTCAAAGCTTAATTGAATGATCTGAAGTTAGAAGCTGATTGGCTGCCATGCACAGCTGCACCAGATTCTGAGTGCTCCACTTTGAGTAAATCTCCCACTGTGAGACTGTCCAGAAATTCTTCGAATCAGCCATGACACTTTCTCCTTAGAAAGGTAAGACATATTAAAAAAAAAATGGGGTATGTTGTGTGAAGGGGAACACATAACAAATATGAGTGCAAAATTGGAAATACACTTTAATGATGTTTTAATTAATACATACCCGGTTAGACAGTGGAACCTGGGATTGCGAGTAACGCGGTTTACGAGCGTTTTCGCAATACGAGCTATCTGACTCGCTTTGCGATTTTTGTCTCACAAGATGAACAGGATTCAAGCCGCTGGGGTGTGCAGTACCGCCTGTGGCCAGAGGTGCGGGGGGCGCCGGTGACGCTCGAGTCACTCAGAGACACTCGGAAAGACTCCGTTCGCGAGTGTCTCCGAGCGTCTCTGAGTGTTTCTGAGTGTCTCCGGCGCCCCACACCTCTGGCCACATACGGTACTGCATAGACAAGCAGTGGCTGTGGAACGGATTATCTGAGTTTCCATTATTTCCTATGGGGAAACTCGCTTTGATATACGAGTGCTTTGGATTACAAGCATTCTACTGGAATGAATTATGCTCGTAATCCAAGATACACTCACTCAGGTTGAACTGGAAGGACTGGTGTCTTTATTCAATCTTACTAACTATGTAACTATGTATACTACTGTATAGTTGTTTTTTTTAACCACTTCAATACTGAGCACTTTTATCCCTTTCCTGCCCAGGCCAATTTTCAGCTTTCAGCACTGTGACACTTTGAATGACAATTGTGCGGTCATCCAACACTGCACCCAAATTAAATTTTTATCATTTTTATTCACACAACTAGCGCTTTCTTTCTGTGATATTTAATCACCACTGGGGTTTTTTTTTTTTTTTTTTTGCAAAATAAACTAAAAAAAAAGTGTTTTTCCTCGTTTCTGTTATAAAATGTTGCAAATAATCTTTCTTCATAAATTTAGGCCAAAATGTTTTCTGCTACATTTCTTTTGTGAAAAATATATATATGTATATATGTGTATATATGTATATACAGTGGGTGAAATAAGTATAGGTAAATATATTTCTAAAGGTGCTATTGACATGAAATTTTCACCACACGTCGGTAGAAACCCATCCAATCGATACATACAAAGACACCAAAACAAATATGTTCAGAAATGAAGTCATGTGTAAAAAAAAATGGAATGACACAGGGAAAAAGTATTAAACACATAAAGAAAGGGAGGTGCAAAAAGGCATGGAAAGCCAAGACACCGGCTGAAATCTCTAGAAAGCAACAAGAAACATCTCATGATGGGTAAAAGCAAAGAACTCTCAAGACCTTTACAACCTTATTGTTCCAAAACATACTGATTGCATTGGTTACAGAAGGATTTCTAAACTTTTTAATGTTCCAGTGAGCACGGTTGGGGCCATAATCCAGAAGTGGAAAGAACATCATTTCACCATAAACCAGCAACAACCAGGTGCTCCTCGCAAGATTTCTGACAGAGGAGTGAAAAGAATTATCAGAAGAGTTGTCCAAGAGCCAAGGGCCGCTTGTGGATGTAGAGAGCTTCAGAAAGATCTGGAACTAGCAGGTCCAATCGTTTCAAAGGAAACAATAAGTAATGCACTCAATCGCCATGGCATGTATGCCTTCTTTGGATGCCATAATACACATCATGTTTGGAGGTCAAATGGCACTGCACATCAGTGCGGCCCGTCCATAGGGGGTGCACAGGTGCCGCCATTTGGCGCTCGCAGTCCACTCAGCTGTGATAGTAAAGCGAATGACTACTCGCTTTCCTAACACTGAAAGATGCATGAAGGAGCCCGCTCATTGCTCTAAGTGTTGGGCAGATGGTGAGCGGGCGGGGGCACACTGGCAGCATTTGATGGGCACACTGGCAGCGTTTTGGCACACTGGCAGCATATGATGGGCAGTTGGGCACACTGGCAACATTTAATGGGCACATTGGCAGCATTTGATGGGCACACTGGCAGCATATGATGGGCAGTTGGGCACACTGGCAACATTTAATGGGCACATTGGCAGCATTTGATGGGCACACTGGCAGCATATGATGGGCAGTTGGGCACACTGGCAACATTTAATGGGCACATTGGCAGCATTTGATGGGCACACTGGCAGCATTTGATGGGCACACTGGCAGCATATGATGGGCAGTTGGGCAGACTGGCAGCATTTGATGGGCCCACTGGCAGCATATGATGGGCAGTTGGGCACATTGGCAGTATTTGATGGGCACGCTGGCAGAATATGATGGGCAATTGGGCACACTGGCAGCATATGATGGGCACACTGGCAGAATTTGATGGGCACAATGGCAGCGTTTGGCACAGTAGCTGCGTTTGATGGCACAGTGGCTACGTTTGATGGGCACAGTGGCAGCGTTTGATAGGCACAGTGGCAGCATTTGATGGGCACAGTAGCTGCGTTTGATGGGCACAGTGGCTGTGTTTGATGGGCACAGTGGCAGCAATTGGCACAGTAGCTGCCTTTGATGGCACAGTGGCAGCTTTTGATGGGCACAGTGCCAGCACTTGGCACAGTAGCTGCCTTTGATGGCACAGTGGCAGCGTTTGGCACAGTGGCTGCGTTTGATGGGCACAGTGGCTGCATTTGATGTTTTTTTTTTCAAAATGATTTCAGTTGGTTTGCGCCCCCCCAAAAAATTTTGAGCACCAGCCGCCACTGCTACACATCACCCCAAAAACACCCCCATACCAACAGTGACGTTTGGCGGTGGGATCATCATGGTGTGGGGCTGTTTTTCAGTATACGATATTGGCAAACTTCATATCTTCGAAGGAAGGATGAATGGATAAATTCTTGATAAAAATCTGCTGCCATCTACCAGGATGATGGTGATGAGACGAGGGTGGACATTTCAGCAAGACAATGATCCCAAACACAAAGCCAAGGAAACTCTCCATTGGTTTCAAAGAAAGAAAATAAAGCTGCTAGAATGGCCCAGCCAATCACCTAACCTAAATCCAAATCTATGGAAAGAACTAAAGATCAGAGTTCATAGAAGAGGCCCACGGAACCTTCAAGATTTGAAGACTGTGTGGATTAATGGGCCAAAATCACACCTGAGCAGCACATCCAACTAGTTTCTCCATACAGGAGGCGTCTTGAAGCTGTCATTACCAACAAAGGATTTTGTACCAAAGTATTAAATCATTTTCAGTTAGCGTGTTCAATACATTTTTTTCCCTGTGTCATTACATTTTATTACACATAAAACCAAATTTCTGAACTCATTTGTTTGGTTTATTCGTATGCATGGGTTGTTACGGATATGTGGTTATAATTGCATGTCAATAGCACCTTTATCGAGAAAAATGGTGACATGTTCAATACTTATTGTACACGTTGTAGTTGTAATTTTTTGTCACAATTTTTAGGAGAATGAAGGAATTGAAAACAAATTTTTTTTTTTTTTTTACATTTTTTCTCAGTGTGTGTGTGTGTGGGGGGGGGATTTATATAAGCTAACGGATTAAAGCCAAACTCCAGCTGACACTGTATAGGCAGTTACAGAAAACACTTTTTTTTTTTTCCTTTTGGGAATAGGTTATACATAAATAAATAAAACTGGTCATTGTTGTAAGCACCCTTGTACCCTTGTCAGTGTTGGTTTGTCTTATCCCTGTAACTAAAACATCTGCAGGAGAGCTTGTTCTTTTGAAAAAAAAAAAAAAACAACAGACTTGCTGGCTGGATCATTAGGTGAAAATAAAGGAAATAAAAGTAAATAAAGAATAAAGAAAGAATTGAAGAAAGCAAAACAAATGCAGCCACCACATCTAAGAACTGGTAAGCTGCACTATAATAATTGTTTGCTTTTGGATTTAATTCTCGCTTTAAGACGTGCCTTGCTATTCTTTTTGATGAGCAGCTCAGTACATAAAATACAGGGGTCTGGAAAATGATATCTTCCCCATTTTATGACTTTTTCCTGGAAGAAGACACAGTTTATAGGGGTATGTGACCTGCCTTTGAATGGGGTCAGTGGTCTTTATAGCTGATCATGGACTGTATAAACAAGCTGTAAATCTCCTGTATTTTCTGGACAGCTCCAGATCTGCTTGTTGGGGGCTGTGATGGAGCTCGCAGAGCGGCGCAGTGACAGGAGGAGCAGGGGGATGCACTGATCTACAGACACAGGCCATAGGGAATACAAGCCAGCTGACAGCTGTTGTAAGACTGAATTGTTCAAGCCAAACTCTTGGCTGAGCCAGGGGTGTGCATGGGAACTCTTCATCTGGGCGTCTGTCAAGGATGATGACAGTCTGAGTGCGCTACACTTAAAGGGGAATACTATTATGACTTTCTATACCGTCGAAGTGGATCTGGTATCAGATATACTTTTTCGTATTAAAGCGGAACTTCACCCTCCCACCTTTTACAGCCAAGGAAGCTTCCATCTGCCTGTTTGATCTGCATCTGTCATGATGCTGCACATGTGATCAGTTATGACACCACCAATTGATGACTTGACAGTTTGGTTGAAAGAACAAGCAACTGTGACAGTTATCGGTCATGGCATACCTTGAATGTAACTGTTTTTGGAAAACTGTTAAATGGATGGGTTTAGTTCCATACTACATACAGTATCTCGGGGCGTGGCCTGACGAGGCATGTGAGCAGACCTGCTGCACGGAGCTCCCGCTGAGAATCCTGCCTAATATCCTTTCCTCACCACCGAAATCGCCCGTTTTTGCCCTAAAGAGCTTCCTGATACCTCCTGGAGACACCCGGTACTGACAGGTGATCGTTTAGTGCTGATGATGACCCGGGGGAACCGAATGGAGACCGAGGCCTGGGAGTCCCAAGCTGACCAAGATGGCGCCGGCCGTTCTCAGCCTCCTAAAGCACAGCGCGGCCTGGAAAAGAAATCCGAACAGGGGGGTAAGTCCAGTAAACTCCCTAAAGGCAAGGAACAACCCAGGGACATGCTTTATTATACCCAAAAGCTGGCCGGACATTCTACTTCTCATATACCTGACTCCCCCCAGCCTAACAGGGAAGATACAAGCATGCTAGATGACACAGTGCCATTAGATCTGCAGCAGGATCTCATGTCTGACCCATCTGACTCCCCCTCAGAAGACAGTATACAGCCTTCTTTGAGTGAAATCCTGCATGCTGTGCATAAATGTACTGCCTCAGTTGATGATTTGAAGGAGAAATTTGGGGGTCTGAAAGAAACAGTATCCCTTATGCGCCAAGATCTGCAAAAAATCAGGGAAAGAACCACAGCAGTGGAGGGCCGGGTGAGCGACGTGGAGGACCAGTTGCCCCCCCTTAACAGAGATGTCAGGATGGCCACACAAAACGCCTTTCAAGCCCTTAATAAAACTGACGAAATCGAGAACCGTCTGCGACGCAACAATGTGCGCATAGTGGGACTCCCTGAAAAAGTGGAAGGACGTGACCCCACTACTTTCATTGAGGAATGGCTGCAGGAAGTCTTTGGCAAAGAAGCTTTCTCTCCCATCTACACAGTGGAAAGGGCCCATAGAGTGCCCCCACGCCCTCTCCCCCCTGGGAACCCCCCAAGATCAATGCTGGCCAGGCTCCTGAATTACAAGGACCGTGAGGTGATACTGAGACTGGCCAGGGAAAAAGGCAGCATTAAACACAATGGCACTAAAGTATCCTTTTACCCGGACTTCTCCGCCGAGGTACAACGCAGGAGGTCAAAATTTATGGAAGTGAAAAAGAGGCTACAAAGGCTGCAGCTATCCTATGCAATGATGTTCCCGGCTAAGTTGAGAGTAGCGGCAAACGGACAGAACCACTTTTTTGAAAATGCGCAAGATGCAACATCCTGGTTAGACCAGAATGAGCAAGCTATACGCCACCAGGGTCGAGATGAAGGAGCCGGTTAAACCAGAGAAGACAGAAGAAATGCGAGAAAAAGCAGGGCGTCCATTTTCCTGTTCATGTTTTTCATTCAGAAGAGGAACTTTACCAATTGCTTACGCAGCGAGTGACTACCACTGGAAATATTGTTATATTTTTTTCAACCAGTTATTTCCACTTGCAGCACAGACCCTCACAGGGGAAGTCACTGTGCAGAAAAAGTAGAAGATGTTTGAAGCCATGGGATACATGGCTAATGCTGTATTGCCCTGTTGGCATTCACAATCAGGACAGACCACGTAGCCCGCAGTTTCGGGACGGTTCTGGAGGTATGCGCCACAGCGTGGCAGGACCCAGGGCCCTCAACACAGTCTGTTCCTACTCTTGTTTTGTTTTTTTTCACTGTTTTGCCGCGCAGTTGCGCGAGATTATCCACCCTTCAAGAACACCTAGCTTCCATTGGGACAATTTTTCAATGAAAAAATGTTTTTTGATGAATCACATTCTAATGCTCATGGGTAACCATATAACCAGATCAGCTCTGACTTCCAGAAGAATATCCTTTAAATGTATCTTTGAATATTTGCAATGGAATCCACGCCCATAGTATCATGGAATGTGCGCGGAGTGAATGACCCCTTAAAAAGGGTCATGATCTCCTCTGGTTTGCGCAAATTCCATCCGGCTATTATTGCCCTCCAGGAGACACATCTCCTGGGGGATAATGTGGGCTGCCTGCAGTATGCCTGGGTGGGCAAATCTTATCACTCCACTCACACCGCCTACTCTCGTGGGGTGAGCGTATTGATACACAAAGCTCTGGCATACCAGGAACTGGACTCACTGGTGGATGGTGCTGGTAGATATGTTTTCATTTACTGTAAAGTGTACACCTTAACACTGATTATAGCCTTTATATATATCCCACCCCCGTTCTCACGGGAGGTGCTACAGCTTTTGTTGATGTACCTGGCGGGCAAACCTGATGTCCCACTGTTAATCATGGGAGACCTTAACTGCTACCTTGACCCAAAATTGGATAGGCACCCCCCAGTCCATTCTCCTGGAGGTGGGAGGGGCACGGCGCTCAGCCGCTTAGTTACGGAACTGGGCTGGACAGATTTCTGGCGCATCCGTAACCCTAATACAAAGCAGTTTTCATGCTTCTCCAAAACTCACGGATCCCTATCCCGTATAGACCTTAGTATAGGCACTCCTAATTTGCTAGAATATATCTCTAAGATAGAATACTTCCCTCGGGGAGTATCTGACCATTCACCTGTGGCTGTGTGGCTGAGTGCCCAACCCCCTACCTCACTACCTAAGGCGCCATGGAAACTCAATGCCTTCTGGCTGAAATTATTTAACTCCCCAGAACGAATTTCTAGTCAAATAGAATTATTTTTCAACTCTCATAAACACTTAACAGATACAATTCAAACCTGGGAAGCCTTTAAGGCCTACCTCAGGGGAATATTTATTGCTGAAATAGCCATGGTCAAGAGAAATTCCTCGGTACTATTGGAACAGGTTGGAGATCAGGTGCGCCAGTTGGAGCTTGCCTATGTTACTGACCCCACGGAGTCTGCGAGGGAGGCGTGGATTTCGGCCCAGGATTCACTGGACCGCTTGAGATCCTCCGCCGCAGAACGCAAAAGGTTCTTTAGCAAACAGGCATTCTATGAAGAAGGGGAAAAAACGGGACGCCTACTGGCAAAAATAGCCAGGTCCCAGCAGCTGTCTCCAGCGGTTGGAGCAATTCGCACGGCCAGTGGAAGGGTGGTTAATGGCCTGGATCAGGTTCTATCAGAGCTAGCATCCTTCTACAAGGATCTCTATGTAGCGAGGGATGATTACACTGAGGATGAGCTAGAGGCATACCTTGCAGGGATTGATCTGCCCTCTCTATCTGAGGAGGCTAGGAAATCACTGGAAGCACCCCTGACATTGGATGAGCTACAACATGCGGCATGTTCCTTCCCTACGTGCAAGGCTCCTGGGGAGGACGGTATCCCCATGGAGGTTTTCACCCAGTATGGTGAGTGGATAATGCCACAACTACTGGAAGTGTTTAATGACTCGCTTAAAAAAGGCAATTTGCCGACCTCCATGACTAGAGCCAATATAATTTTATTGTTGAAACCTGGTAAGGATCCGGTTGACCCGGGCTCGTACAGGCCTATTTCACTATTGCAAAGTGATGTTAAAATACTGGCTAAGGCCCTGGCGCTTAGGGTCAACCGGATCATTGAATCCATAATACATCCCGACCAGGCTGGATTTATGCCGCATAAGTCCACTGCCACCAACCTCAGACGCCTATTTTTAAATATGCAGCTGCAGCCAGATAATAAAGGAAGCAGGGCACTGCTCTCCTTGGACGCCAATAAGGCGTTTGACAGTGTAGGTTGGAGATACCTGTGGGCGGTACTATCAAAGCTGGGGTTTGGAAGTCGGTTTATAGCATGGGTCAAACTGTTATATGCTTCCCCAAAGGCGACTATTAGGATGTCAGGTAGGATGTCACATGCATTTGCTCTGGGCAGGGGCACAAGGCAGGGATGCCCCCTGTCCCCTCTGCTCTTTGCCATCGCTATCGAGCCGCTGGCGGCTGCGGTAAGAGCAAGTCAGCAGATTACGGGCTTTAAATATGGGGACCTCCACGAAAAGATTATGCTGTACGCTGACGACATGATGCTTTTCCTGGGGGATACCACAACGTCCTTAGCGGAGGTGACAAGAATCATCACTGGGTTCGGCTATTTTTCTGGCCTGACAATTAACTGGTCTAAGTCGGCTTTGATGTTGCTAGACGAGGGGGGTGAGGTGAATCTACCGGATTCCTGCTCGGTTCCGGTAACGTCATCATTTAAATACCTAGGCATACAAATTTCACCTAAAATAACAGAATACTGCCCCCTAAACATATACCCCTTGCTATCCAGATTTAGAGACAAAATCAACACATGGAACAGGCTCAAAATGTCACTAGCGGGCAAAGCAAACTTAATAAAAATGATTTTAATGCCGCAATTACTTTACTTTTTACACAACTCCCCAATAGTAATACACTTAAAGATTTTTAGGGTGGTTAACACTCTCTTCCGCAAATTGCTGTGGAATTCAGGCACACCAAGAATTAAGCTGGAACAGCTACAAAACCCTAAGGACAGCGGAGGGCTGGCAGTACCCAACCCTTGGTTGTACTACATAGCAGCTCAGTTGCAGCAGTTGGTGGGCTCCATGAACCGGGACCCTCCTGGCTCATCGGCGCAGTTAATGCTGATTGGGACAGGAGCGGAAACAATCCCGCTAGGCCTTGAGGCACAACTGTTTCACAAATCCAATAAACTAACGCCCACTCTTACTTTAATACAGAAAGTCTGGAACAAGGGAAGACAGCTGCAGGAGGTAACAGGCTTCACAGAATACAGCCCAATATGGGGGAATCTTTCATACGTAGAGCTAGCAAAGCTGCAACAGGGCCCCAGATGGCGCTCATTTGGTGTTATCCTTTTATCACACATATTTAGCAATGGCAGGCTGCTGACGTTCTCAGAGCTACAAAATAAATACAACCTCCCAAATAACATGTATTATTCATATATCCAACTCAAACATGCGGTGGACACACAAGGTAGTGCTACTCCCTGGACATTGTCCAACACCCCTATCTTTCATCTGATACAGTCCAGCACAGAAACTAAAGGTTTCATTTCATATTGCTATCAAATGCTACTGATGCAACTCTTGAAAGCACACCCGACCAGGGCACCATCCCTATGGGAGCAAGATGTAGGCCCAATTACGGGAGAGCAATGGGAAGAAATCTTACAGTCTATTAATATATGCTCTCTCAACGTGGCCCAGAAGGTATCCCAACTATATATAATACTTAGAGTGCATTACACCCCACTTAAACTATACAAGATGGGTAGGAGGACTGATCCTTTATGTGGCAGATGCGAGCGGCACCAGGGGGACCTCATCCACCTACTGTGGAGATGTCCGAAGCTCCATAGGTATTGGAGTGGGGTCATGGAAACACTCAACCGAGTGTTCCAGACCACCATTCCCCTTGACCCAATTCACTGCATCCTAGGAGTCCTAGAGGATACGGTCCCGGAAGAGATGACTAGAATAGCACTCACTAGGGCACTGTTCCAGGCACGCAAGCTTATACTGCTTGGCTGGAAATCGACCTCTCCACCTTCAGTGAGATCATGGATTACTCATATGGGCAACACTTTGATTATGGAAAAGCACATTTACCAACACAGAGGCAGCCCCAATAGATTCAAGAGGATCTGGGCACCATGGTTAGACACCCCTGGATTGAGTCCTAGGGAGCTGGTAATGTCAAGACTATTGCAATGTCTCGGGGGGGGCCCATGAGGTTTTATTGATGGTTAGTGACCATAAAGTAATAGAGCATTGAAATATTTCAGGATGATTGGAATGTAATAGTAAATAATGGTATGTTGTTGCACGATGTATGTACAATGGAAGCTATGTATGGAAATTTGTTCAATAAACACCTTTTTGATTTAAAAAAAAACATACAGTATCTCACAAACGTGAGTACACCCCTCACATTTTTGTAAATATTTTATTATATCTTTTTATGTGATAACACTGAAGAAATGACACTTTGCTACAATGTAAAGTAGTAAGTGTACAGCTTGTATAACAGTGTCAATTTGCTGCCCCCTCAAAATAACTCAACACACAGCCATTAATGTCTAAACCGCTGGCAACAAAAGTGAGTACACACCTAAGTGAAAATTTCCAAATTGGGCCCAAAGTGTCAATATTTTGTGTGGCCACCATTATTTTCCAGCACTGCCGTAACCCTCTTGGGCATGGAGTTCACCAGAGCTTCACAGGTTGCCACTGGATTTCTCTTCCACTCCTCCATGATGACATCACGGAGCTGGTGGATGTTAGAGACCTTGCGCTTTTCCACATTCCATTTGAGGATGTCCCACAGATGCTCAATAGGGTTTAGGTATGGAGACATGCTTGGCCAGTCCATCACCTTTACCCTCAGCTTCCTTAGCAAGGCAGTGGTCATCTTGGAGGTGTGTTTGGGGTTGTTATCATGTTGGAATACTGCCCTGCGGCCCAGTCTCCGAAGGGAGGGGATCATGCTCTGCTTCAGTATGTCACAACACATGTTGGCATTCATGGTTCCCTCAATAAACTGTAGCTCCGCAGTGCCAGCAGCACTCATGCAGCCCCAGACCATGACACTCCCACCACCATGCTTGTAAAGTGTAAATTTGTTGTCCTCTCAAAATAACTCAACAAATAACCATTAATGTCTAGAACGCTGGCAACAAAAGTGAGTACACCCCTAAGTGCAAATGTCCAAATTGGGCCCAATTAGCCATTTTTCCTCCTCAGTGTCATGTGACTTGTTAGTGTTACAAGGTCTCGGGTGCGAATGAGGAACAGGTGTGTTAGATTTGGTGTTATCGCTCTCACTCTCTCATACTGGTCACTGAAAATTCAACATATCACCTCGCGGCAAAGAACTCTCTAAGGATCTGAAAAAAATAATTTTTGCTCTACATAAAGATGGCCTAGGCTATAAGAAGATTGCCAAGACCCTGAAACTGAGCTGCAGCACGGTGGCCAAGACCATACAGTGGTTCAACTGGACAGGTTCCCCTCAGAACAGGCCTCGCCATGGTTGACCAAAGAAGTGGAGTGCACGTGCTCGGCGTCATATCCAGAGGTTGTCTTTGGGAAATAGACGTATGAGTGCTGCCAGCAATGTTGCAGAGGTTGAAGGGGTGGGGGGTCAGCCTGTCAATGCTCAGACCATACGCCGCACGCTGCATCAAATTGGTCTGCATGGCTGTTATCCCAGAAGGAAGCCTCTTCTAAAGATGATGCACAAGAAAGCCCACAAACAGTTTGCTGAAGACAAGCAGACTAAGGACATGGATTACTGGAACCATGTCCTGTGGTCTGATGAGACCAAGATAAACTTATTTGGTTCAGATTGTGTCAAGCGTGTGTGGCGGCAACCAGGTGAGGAATACAAAGACAAGTGTGTCTTGTCTACAGTCAAGCATGGTGGTGGGAGTGTCATGGTCTGGAGCTGCATGAGTGCTGCCGGCACTGGGGAGCTACAGTTCATTGAGGGAACCATGAAAGCCAACATGTACTGTGACATACTGAAGCAGAGCATGATCCCCTCCCTTCAGAGACTGGGCCGCAGGGCAGTATTCCAACATGATGACTACCCCAAACACACCTCCAAGATGACCACTGCCTTGCTAAAGAAGCTGAGGGTAAAGGTGATGGACTGGCCTAGCATGTCCCCAGACCTAAACCCTATTGAGCATCTGTGGGGCATCCTCAAACGGAAGGTGGAGGAGCGCAAGGTCTCTAACATCCACCAGCTCCGTGATGTCGTCATGAAGGAGTGGAAGAGGACTCCAGTGTCAACCTGTGAAGCTCTGGTGAACTCCATGCCAAAGAGGGTTAAGGCAGTGCTGGAAAATAATGACGGCCACACAAAATATTGACACTTTGGGCCCAATTTGGACATTTTCACTTAGGGGTGTACTCACTTTTGTTGCCAGCGGTTTAGACATTAATGGCTGTGTGTTGAGTTATTTTGAGGGGACAGCAAATTTACACTGTTATACAAGCTGTACACTCACTACTTTACATTGTAGCAAAGTGTCATTTCTTCAGTGTTGTCACATGAAAAGATAGAATAAAATATTTACAAAAATGTGAGGGGTGTACTCACTTTTGTGAGATACTGTACATGCATTCTAAGGCCTGGTTCATATATATGCAGTTTGCTCTTGATCTGTTTCTGGAGTGCTTTTTGCGGAGCATTTTGCGTTTTTGACAAACTTTTCACATGTTTTGCATTTTTTTTATGCTTTTTTTATTTTATTTTTTTGGCCATTTTGTTGTTCGGTGGATAAAAAAAACCTAAAATGCGAATCGTGGCAAAATGATTGTAAGACCACGACAAAAACACACTTCATGCTTTTCTGCAGCTTCTCCATTGAAGTCTATAGAACCAAAAACGCATCGTTTTGCTTTGTAGGTTGCATTCACACCTGGGCATTTTGAATCACGGACAGATTTGCCGTAATCCTCCCCGCAATTTCAAAACGCCCAGGTGTGAACGACAAATCGAACAACACACATTTGAGATGCCATTCATTTCAATTGCACCTAAAAACGTGATGTGGTGATTGTCGCACAATAAATCAGTCGCTCCAATGAGGCAAACCGCATCGCATGAAGCAGGTCGCCCAAAAGAAGCGCCTGAAAGTGGTTCTAAAGGCAGAAGGTCTTTCATCTTAAAGTGGAGATAAGGCCCCCCCAACCCCCCTAAGCAAATAATTAAAAGGCAGCAGCTACACGTACTGCAGCTGCTGACTTTTAATATTAGGACACTTACCTGTCCTGGAGTCCAGTGATATCGACACCCCAGCCAATTTTTCCATTGGGTCTCAGGTGCTGCCACCACCATTGCCTGTAAGGGGAACTAGCAGTGAAGTCTTACGGCTTTACAGCCCGTTCTCTGCTGCGCATGCACGAAGCGTGGTACGCTTTCTGAATGGCCCGGCGGCGGGGGAAAGAACAGGGGGGGCTAAACTTCTGAGTGATCTCGCCATGACAAGATATCTCGGAAGTGGGGACTGATACCTGTCAAAAACAGGTACCTGCTCCCCCCCAAAAGGTGCCAAGGGGGGAGGAGGCAGATATGCGGAGCTTCCACTTTTGGGTGGAACTCCACTTTAATGCATTCTATGTATTAGGATAAAAAAACCTTCTGTGTGCAGCAGCCCCTCTAATACTTACCTGAGCTCCATCTCTATCCAGCGATGTTGCACAAGAGGCTTGGCTGTCCGGGACTCTCCCTCCTCATTGGCTGAGACAACAGCAGGCACAATTGGCTCCCGCTGCTGTCAATCAAAGCGAGTGAGCCAATCAGGAGAGAGGGGGCGTGGCCAGGCTGCAGCTCCGCGTCTGAATGGACACACAAAGCAGCTACTCAGCTTGGGTGCCCCCATAGCAAGCTGATTGCAGTTGGGGCACTCGGCAGGAGCGAGGGCCCAGGAGCACTGGTGAGGGACCCGAGAAGAGGAGGAACTGGGCTGCTCCATGCAAGACCAACTGCACAGAGCATGCAAGTATAACATGTGTGTGTTTTTTTAAACAAAAGAAAACTGAGACTTTAGTATCACTTGAACTTTTTTTTTGGAGCAACAAGCTTCATGCGATGTAGTTTGCCACGATTGCAAGGAGATTCATCGCGGCAGAAGCGCACCGTGTTATCAGGTGCAATTCGAATGAATGGCATCTCAAATGTGCGCTGTGCGATTTGACATTCACACCTGGGCGTTTTGAAATCGCGGGCAGAATCGGCAAATCTGACCGCGATTCAAAACGCCCAGGTGTGAATGCAGCCTAAAAAAGTCCCCGAACCTTTCCAAAACCGCAGCAGCTAAAAAAAAGCATAGATGTGAACGTGTCCCATAAGAAACCATGTTAAATGGACTGTAGTGCCTTTTGCAAAAAGCACTAAAAAACGCATAGGTGTGAACTGACCTTGAGTATTGTGTCAGTGGGGGAGATTTACAAAAACAGGATCAGGTGCAGCTGTGGATCATAGCCAATCAGCTTCTAACTTCAGCTTGTTCAATTAAGCGTTGACAATAAAAGCTAGAAGTTGATTGGTTACTATGCAGAGCTGCACCAGATTCTGTGTGCACCAGTTTTAGTAAATAGCACCCAAAATGTACCACTTCCAAGAGTTTATTACCTCTCATAGGGATAACAGCACTTCCGCGGACAAGGCCTCTATCTGATTTTATTTTCTTGAAGGATGGCGGCACCTTTGTTCAGGCATTACCCATGGTCAAAGTCTACTTCCTGAACTGAAATTCTGGATCAGAGATGACGCAATCGTGTAATTCCTGGTGCTTGACACAGATCAGTCTCTGCTATGGCCTCTCGCCTTATGACTTGCTACAAAGTAAAGCCTCTTATACATGATCAGACTTTCCGACAGGAAATGTTCGATGACAGGCTGTTGGCGGAAAATCCGACTGTGTGTATGCTCCATCAGACAATTGTTGTCGGATTTTTCCGCGGACAAATGTTGGATGGCAGGTTTTACAATTTTCCGCAGACAAATGTGTGTTGTCGGATTTTCCGAGCGTGTGTACACAAGTCCGTCGGACAAACGTCCAAAGTACAAACACACATGCCCTGAGGCAAGGACAAGCCAGAAGCGGTCAGTCTTGTAAACTAGCGTTTGTAATGGAGAATTAACATTCGTGACGCGGCAAATTATGAAATCTCCAAATGCAGCGCACAATTCTCTTCTTCTTTAACCACTTAACAACCAGACCATAGCTGAATAACAGCTACAGGGCGGTTCGATAACTCTGGTAGGGCGTACTATGCGTGTGCGCGCCCCTGGGTCGCGCACACCGTAGCATCCGTAACCTCTGGACCTGGCGCATCACGAATCACGGTAAATGGCTGCTGACAGCGATCACATGTAAACAAACCGGCGTGATATCTGGTTCCTCTCTCCCTGCTCCGTCCAATGTGAGCGGAGAGGGGAGAGATCTGATGCAGCGCAGCTGTGGGCTGGATGTGTAGTGCTCACAGTGCTACTCAGTGACAAATCCAGCACTCATCCATCCATCCCTCTGTAGAAGCCATCCACGCTCATCCACGCTCATTCATCCACGCTCATCCATCCCGCCATCCACGCTCATCCATCCCGCCATCCACGCTCATCCATCCCACCATCCACACTCCGCCATCCTCGCTCATCCATCCACGCTCATCCATGCCGCCATCCACACTCCGTCATCCACGCTCATTCATCCACGTTCAGCCATCACGCCATCCACGCTCATCCATCCCGCCATCCACGCTCATCCATCCCGCCATCCACGCTCATCCATCCCACCATCCACGCTCATCCATCCATGCTCATCCATCCCGCCATCCACACTCTGCCATCCTCGCTCATCCATGCCGCCATCCACACTCCGTCATCCATGCTCATCCATCCACGCTCATTTATCCACGTTCAGCCATCACGCCATCCACGCTCATCCATCCCGCCATCCACGCTCATCCATCCCGCCATCCACGCTCATCCATCCACGCTCATCCATCCCGCCATCCACGCTCCGCCATCCATGCTAATCCATTAATGCTCAGCCATCCCGCCATCCACACTCCGCCATCCACACTCATCCATCCATGCTCAGCCATCCCGCCATCCACACTCCGCCATCCACGCTCATCCATCCACGTTCAGCCATCCCGCCATCCACGCTCATCCATCCCGCCATCCACGCTCATCCATCCACGCTCAGCCATCCCGCCATCCACACTCCGCCATCCACGCTCATCCATCCATGCTCAGCCATCCCGCCATCCACGCTCAGCCATCCCGCCATTCATACTCATCCATCCATTCTCAACCATCCCTCTGTCACACTTATCCACCCATCCATGTTCAGCCATCCATACTCAGCAATACTCATCCATCCATCCATCCATGCTCAGCCATCCCATCCACCCCCGGCCATACTCAGCCATACTCTGCTGTACCCAGCTATGCTCAGCCATACTCAGCCATAAGCAGCCATACCCAGTCATACTCTGCTGTACCCAGCTATGCTCAGCCATACTCAGCCATAAGCAGCCATACCCAGCCATACTCTGCCGTACCCGGCCATACTCCACCGTACTCAGCCATACTCAGCAATGCTCAGCCATTCTCAGCCATACTCGTCGATACCCAGCCATACTCAGCCGTACTCAGCCATACCGAGCTGTACCCAGCCATGCTCAGCCATACCCAGCCGTACTCGGCCTCTGTATGTGGCCAGGCTGTGGAAGTCTCCCACATGTGGTATCGCCGTACTCAGGAGGAGTAGGAGAATCTATTTTGGGGTGTCTTTTTTGGTATGTACATGCTATGTGTTAGAAATATTGTATAAATGGACAACTTTGTGTTAAAAAAATGAGTTTTCATTTTCTTTCCACATTTTCCAAAAACTTGTAGAAAAAAATGACATGTTCAAAAGACTCATTATGCCTTATAGATTATACGTTGGGGTGTTTACTTTCCAACATTGGGTAATTTTTGGGGGCATTTCCATTGTCCTGGTGCTCTAGGGCCTTCAAAAGTGTGAGATGTAGTCAGGAAATTAGATGTGTAATTTATGCTCCAGAACACCTGATGGCGCTCCCTGCATGTTTGGCCTCTGTATGTGGCCACGCTGTGTAAAAGTCTCACACGTGTGGTATCGCCATACTCGGGAGTAATAGCAGAATGTGTTTTGGGGTGTAATTTGTGGTATGCATATGCTGTGTGTGAGAAATAACCTGATAATATGACAATTTTGTGAAGAAAAAAAAAAGAAGAAAAAAAAATCTTGATTTTGCTAAGAATTGTGGGAAAAAATTACAACTTCAAAAAACTCACCATGCCCCGTTCTAAATACCTTGGAATGTCTACTTTCCAAAAAGGGGTCATTTGGGGGGTATTTGTACTTTTCTGGCATGTTAGGGTCTCAAGAAATGAGATAGGCCGTCAGTACTTCAGGTGTGATCAATTTTCAGATATGCGCACCATAGCTAACTTTCACAAAGCCCAAATAATATCCACTGATTTGTTTTTTTTTTACCAAAGATATGTAGCAGTATAAATTTTGGCTAAAATTTATGAAGAAAAATTATTAATTTGCTAAATTTTATAACAGAAATGAAGAAAAATTCATTTTTTTACAGAATTTTCAGTCTTTCTTCTTTTATAGCGCAAAAAATAAAAAACCCAGCAGTGATTAAAGCGGGGGTTCACCCACACCACCAAAAAAAAAAAATATTAAAAGCCAGCAGCTACAAATACTGCAGCTGCTGACTTTTAATACATGGCCACTTACCTGTCCCAGGGTCCAGCGATGTCGGCAGGGGACGCCGAGAACCGCTCGATTCTCGGCAGCTGCCGCCGCCATCCTAGGTGAGGGAATCAGGAAATGAAGTGTTGCGGCTTCACTTCCCGGTTCCCTACTGCGCATGTGCGAGTCGCGCTGCGTGTCCCTAGTGGTCCCCGCTCTCTCCTGGGAGCTGTGTGTTCCCAGCAGACAGCGCGGTCGGGTCGGGAAGAGGCATAGACTCCCATGGGAGTCTATGCCGGAAGTGGGTGCAAATACCTGTCTTAGACAGGTATCTGCACCCCCCTCCCCCCTGAAAGGTGCCAAATGTGACACCGGAGGGGGGGAGGGTTCCGAAAAGCGGAAGTTCCATTTTTGTGTGGAACTCCACTTTAAATACCACCAAAAGAAAGCTCTATTTGTGGGGAAAAAAGGACAAAAATTTCATATGGGTACAGTGTTTCATGACTGAGTAATTGTCATTTACACTGAAAAGCTGAAAATTGATCTGGTTAGGAAGGGGGTTTAAGTGCCCAGTGGGTATGTGGTTAATGGGATAATAATGAAGCTGCTTTTCTGGTGATACTGATGGAGTTATTGCAAACTAATTTTCAAAGGCTTTTTTTTTCTAGTGACATCAAGAATAATATTAATATGCTTTTTTTTTTTTTTTTATTTCATTTTTTTTTTGGGCAAGTTACCACAACACCATTATCCCGTGGTTTTTAAGATCAAAGATACAGCTATGTTGGTGTCCCTTGTTAATTTTACATTGTATTTTTTTAAACGTGACTGCCTACTCCCAAAAGAAAACAAATAAAATTAGACATGCTATCTGCTAATAGAACTTAACCAAAAAGTGCATTCTATGCATCCAAAAATATAGAAAATATAACATATCAAATCATTATTCAACCAAAAAAATAATGTCAAAGCAATAACTCCAAGGCCAATAATAAATAACACGTTATCTCCTCTGATTTTGCAGCATGTCTGGTTAACGAACGGCCGTTCAGAAACTAACTGAAAAGAAATGAAAAGCGCAACATGAAAATCGCGAAATGAAAATCGCAGAATCAACACTCTCCAAACGTCTACTAACACGAAATTGGCAGAAGGAGCCCAAAGGGTGGCGCTAAAGAGCTGAAAACCAACGTAGTACGTCACTACGTTCATATTTGTTGGCCAACAATTCCTTGCCGTTTGTATGCAAGACAAGTTTGGACAAATGCCCTTCGGACAAAAGTCCACGGTTTTGTTGGCCAAGAATCCAATCCTGTGTACGGGGCTTTAGAGAAGCTTCCAGCCTCCAGCTAAAAACTGCACTTTTACTTTTTACCATCAGCTCTTCCCCCACAGTTATTACCTTTTGTATCACCTGATGCTCCCTTTTAGAATGTAAGCTCTACACCAGAATTAAGGCTAAATTTGAAGCTATGGGCAGCACAACAGTCAAAGTAGATCTATAACCACTATGGACCATATTAACTAAAATGCCATGTATCATGAACAATTGACATGTTTTTTTTCATTAAAAAACAAATTTCCCCAATTTTTGTTTATCCTTTTTTTGCTTTTTGGTGCTGCTGATCTCCTGTAGCATTTTTCGGACACTTCTTGTCCACTGTGCTTGCACTCACTCCAGCACTGGCTGCACATCAATGGTCTGGATCGACTTCCTGATAGTGACAATGGTGGCCCATGGTTCAGAAAACTCTGCTTGTAGTCTCCTCCAGGGGCACATGTGACAACACAGCAGCACAATAGGGAGACAGGGACAAGGTGTTGTCACCCTGTACTAGGAAGTGACCGATAAAAGGTAATAAAAGATACATATTAAAAAATACTGAAAATGACTTAAAATAACATTAACATGTTGAAGATTACATGAGATTTTAGTGGTTGTGTTTTAGATCTGCTTTAAAAAAAAAAAACATGCAATGTGGTATCATATCTCTCAACGGTCCCTCGTTTAGGAACCAAATTCCTGTGATCCCTCCTCAGGTTGCTCTCTTTTTTGGTCTGATGTATAGATCTCTATTTAAAAAACGTACTATTTATTTGATTATGTGATTTATTTTCTTTGATACAGTGCCTTGAAATGGCCAAGGAGAGCTATTGTGCCACAGATATACTGCGGCACAATGGCTCTCCTGGGCGAAATGCCGTGCGGGTGCGTCCTATCCTTTTTTGGCCACCAGATGACGCACACGCCCACTGCACAGCTGGGGACCCAATGCGCGTGGGTGGTGGGCACGATCGCCGCTAGCTACACGTGATCACATGCACGAGCGCCAGCATGGGGATTTGTGTAAGTAAACTAAGGATGAGCCAAACCCCCCCCCCCAATTCGGTTCGCACCAGAACTTGCGAACAGGCAAAAAATTTGGACTAACACACGAACACCGTTAAAGTCTATGGGACACGAACATGAAAAATCAAAAGTGCTCATTTTAAAGGCTTATATGCGTTATTCTCATAAAAAGTGCTTGGGGACCCGGGTACTGCCCTGGGGGACAATGCAAAAAAAAGTTTTAAAAACTGACATTTTTTCTGGAGCAGTGATTTTAATAATGCTTAAAGTGAAACAATAAAAATGAAAAATTCATTTAAATATCGTACCTGGGGGGTGTCTATAGTATGCCTGTAAAGTGGTGCAGTTTTCCCGTGTTTAGAACGATAACACAGCAAAATGACATTTCTAAAGGAAAAAAGTAATTTAAAACTGATCGAGGCTGTAATGAATTGTCGGGTCTCGGCAATATAGATAAAACTCATTGAAAAACACAGCATGGGTTCCCCCCCCCCCCCCAGTCCATTACCAGGCCCTTCGGGTCTGGTATGAATATTAAGGGGAACCCCGAACCAAAAATGAAAAAAATAATTTCGTGGGGGTCCCCCCAAAATCCATACCAGGCCCTTCAGGTCTGGTATGGATATAAGGGGGAAACCTGCGCCAATTTTTTTTTAATAATGGCGTACGGGTCCCCCCAAAAATCCATATCAGACCCTTATCTGAGCACGCAACCTGGCAGGCCACAACAAAAAAAAGTGTCAAAAATAGTAAAAAAGACAGGAGACACTTTATTAAAAAATAAAAAAATAAAAATGTCTTGCGATGTAGATCCATCTCATGCCGCCCGACGGACCGAAAAAAGAAAAAAAAAGACGCAACAGCTCCGCCTCCATGGGAGGCTCCCACCGAGTGACACTTATTCTCGGTGACAGCTGTTATATAGCTGAGGACGAGGCCACCCGGTGACGTAAATGGGTGACCCCGCCCCCCCACTTTTTTTTTGTAAAAAGGTAGGGGTACAATGTACCCGTTACCAATTCACATAGGGAGGAGGCCGGGATCTTGGGGTCCCCTTGTTAAAGGGGGCTTCCAGATTCCAATAAGCCCTCCGCCCGCAGACCCCCACAACCACCGGGCAAGGGTTGTGGGGATGAAGCCCTTGTCTCCATCAACATGGGGACAAGATGCTTTGGGGGGCTACTCCAAAGCACCCTCCCCATGTTGAGGGCATATGGCCTGGTACTGTTCAGGAGGGGGGCGCTCTCTCTTCCCCCCATCTTTTCCTGCGGCCTGCCAGGTTGGTTGCTCGGATAAGGGTCTGGTATGGATTTTGGGGGGGGCCCTACGCCATTTTTTTTATTTTGGTGCAGGGTTCCCCCTAAAATCCATACCAGACCTGAAGGGCCTGGAATTGATTTTGGGGGGACCTCCAGGCAGCAATTATTATTTTTTTTTTTTTAGTTTTTGGTTCGGGGTTCCACTTGATGTTCATACCAGACCCAAAGGGGCTGGTATTAGACTGGGGGGGGGGACCCATGCCATTTTTTTTCAATGAGTTTTATTTATATTACCGAGACCCCACAATTCATTACAGCCGCGATCAGTTTTAAATTACGTTTTTTCCTTTAGAAATGTCATTTTGCTGTGGCATTGTTCTAAACACGGGAAAACTTTACAACAACCAAAGTTCAGCCCGAACTCATGCTCGGACCGAACCGTTCGCCCATCCCTAATGTAAACACAAATTCTTGTGCTGTCAGAGGAGAGAAGCCATATTGTTTGTTCCTACTAAGTAGGAAAAATGATATGTTTCCTCTCCTAGTCACTCACATCCCCATACAGTTAGAACACACTGAGGGAACACACAATTAACCCCTTGATCGCCCCCTGGTGTTAACCCCTTGCCTGCCGGTGACATTTACACAGTAAATCAGTGCATTTTCATAGTACTGATCGCTGTATAAATGGCAATGGTCCCAAAAAAGTGTCAAAAGTCTCTGATCTGTCCGTCGCAATGTCGCAATACCGCTACAAATTGCAGATCATGGCCATTACTAGTAAAAAAAAATAATAAAAATGCCACAAAGATGCCATAAATCTTTCCCATAGTTTGCAGACGCTATAACTTTTGCTCAAACCAATCAACATACACTTATTGCAATTTTTTTTTTTTCTACCAAAAATATCTAGAAGAATATATATTAGCCTAAACTGATGAAGATTTTTTTTTTAATTTGGGGATATTTATTATAGCAAAAAGTAAAAAATAGTTTTGTTTTTTTTTTTTTGTTTTTTTTCAAAATTGTCACTCTTTTTTTTGTTTATAGCGCAAAAAATAAAAACCACAGCGGTGATTAAATACTACCAAAAGAAAGCTCTATTTGTGGGGAAAAAAGGACACAAATTTTGATTGGGTACAGCGTTGAACAACTGCGCAATTGTCAGTTAAAGCGACACAGTGCCAAATTGTAAAAAGTGCTCTGGTCAGGAAGGGGGTACAATCTTCCGGGGCTAAAGTGGTTAATAAGGTGACAAAATGCCACATAACAGATGATAACAGATGATGTTATTTCATGAAACCGCTAAATCGGTGGGGTTACTATAAACGCTCCTTGATGCCTC